>NW_027182621.1:0-30000 GCF_040807025.1 Struthio camelus
GGCGGGCGGGGGCGAGCTCCGCCGAGCCCGCCCGCGGGCCACGGCGAGGGTCGGCGAGGCCGCGCCGACGCGCCAGGGCCCGCGGCGGGCGGGGGCGAGCCCGCCGAGCACGCCGCGGGCCACGGGCGAGCTCGCGAGGCCCGCCCCGACGCGCCAGGGCCCGCGGCGGCGGGGGCGAGCCCGCCGAGCCCGCCGCGGGCCACGGCGAGCTCGGCGAGGCCGCGCCGACGCGCCAGGGCCGCGGCGGGCGGGGGCGAGCCCGCCGAGCCCGCCGCGGCCACGGCGGAGCTCGGCGAGGCGCCGACGCGCCAGGGCCCGCGGCGGGCCGAGCCCGCCGAGCCCGGCGCGGGCCACGGCGAGCTCGGCGAGGCCCGCGCCGACGCGCCAGGGCCCGCGGCGGGCGGGGGCGAGCCCGCCGAGCCCGCCGCGGGCACGGCCAGCTCGGCGAGGCCCCGGCCGACGCGCCAGGGCCCGCGGCGGCGGGGGCGAGCCCGCCGAGCCCGCCGCGGCCACGGCGAGCTCGGCGAGGCCCGCCCCGACGCGCCAGGCCCCGCGGCGGGCGGGGGCGAGCCCGCCGAGCCGCCGCGGGCCACGGCGAGCTCGGAGAGGCCCGCGCCGACGCGCCAGGGCCCGCGGCGGGCGGGGGCGAGCCCGCCGAGCCCGCCGCGGGCCACGGCGAGCTCGGCGAGGCCCGCGCCGACGCGCCAAGGCCCGCGGCGGGCGGGGGCGAGCCCGCCGAGCCCGCCGCGGGCCACGGCGAGCTCGGCGAGGCCCGCGCCGACGCGCCAGGGCCCGCGGCGGGCGGGGCGAGCCCGCCGAGCCCGCCGCGGGCCACGGCGAGCTCGGCGAGGCCCGCGCCGACGCGCCAGGGCCCGCGGCGGGCGGGGGCGAGCCCGCCGAGCCCGGCGCGGGCCACGGCGAGCTCGGCGAGGCCCGCGCCGACGCGCCAGGGCCCGCGGCGGGCGGGGGCGAGCCGCCGAGCCCGCCGCGGGCCACGGCGAGCTCGGCGAGGCCTGCGCCGACGCGCCAGGGCCCGCGGCGGGCGGGGGCGAGCCCGCCGAGCCCGCCGCGGGCCACGGCGAGCTCGGCGAGGCCCGCGCCGACGCGCCAGGGCCCGCGGCGGGCGGGGGCGAGCCCGCCGAGCCCGCCGCGGGCCACGGCGAGCTCGGCGAGGCCCGCGCCGACGCGCCAGGGCCCGCGGCGGGCGGGGGCGAGCCCGCCGAGCCGCCGCGGGCCACGGCGAGCTCGGCGAGGCCCGCGCCGACGCGCCAAGGCTCGCGGCAGGCGGGGGCGAGCCCGCCGAGCCCGGCGCCGGCCGCGGCGAGCTCGGCGAGGCCCACGCCGACGCGCCAGGGCCCGGGCGGGCGGGGGCGAGCCCGCCGAGCCGCCGCGGGCCACGGCGAGCTCGGCGAGGCCCGCGCCGACGCGCCAGGGCCGCGGCGGGCGGGGGCGAGCCCGCCGAGCCCGCCGCGGGCCACGGCGAGCTCGGCGAGGCCCGCGCCGACGCGCCAGGGCCCGCGGCGGGGCGGGGCGAGCCCGCCGAGCCCGGCGCGGGCCACGGCGAGCTCGGCGAGGCCCGCGCCGACGCGCCAGGGCCCGCGGCGGGCGGGGGCGAGCCGCCGAGCCCGCCGCGGGCCACGGCGAGCTCGGCGAGGCCCACGCCGACGCGCCAGGGCCCGGGTCGGGCGGGGCGAGTCCGCCGAGCCCGGCGCGGGCCACGGCGAGCTCGGCGAGGCCCGCGCCGACGCGCCAGGGCCCGCGGCGGGCGGGGGCGAGCCCGCCGAGCCCGCCGCGGGCCACGGCGAGCTCGGCGAGGCCCGCCCCGACGCGCCAGCCCCGCGGCGGGCGGGGGCGAGCCCGCCGAGCCCGCCGCGGGCCACGGCGAGCTCGGCGAGGCCGCGCCGACGCGCCAGGGCCCGCGGCGGGCGGGGGCGAGCCCGCCGAGCCCGCCGCGGGCCACGGCGAGCTCGGCGAGGCCCGCGCCGACGCGCCAGGGCCCGCGGCGGGCGGGGGCGAGCCCGCCGAGCCCGCCGCGGGCCACGGCGAGCTCGGCGAGGCCCGCGCCGACGCGCCAGGGCCCGCGGCGGGCGGGGCGAGCCCGCCGAGCCCGCCGCGGGCCACGGCGAGCTCGGCGAGGCCGCGCCGACGCGCCAGGGCCCGCGGCGGCGGGGCGGGGGCGAGCCCGCCGAGCCCGCCGCGGGCCACGGCGAGCTCGGCGAGGCCCGCGCCGACGCGCCAGGGCCCGCGGCGGGCGGGGGCGAGCCCGCCGAGCCCGCCGCGGGCCACGGCGAGCTCGGCGAGGCCCGCGCCGACGCGCCAGGGCCCGCGGCGGGCGGGGGCGAGCCCGCCGAGCCCGCCGCGGGCCACGGCGAGCTCGGCGAGGCCCGCGCCGACGCGCCAGGCCCGCGGCGGCGGGGGCGAGCCCGCCGAGCCCGGCGCGGGCCACGGCGAGCTCGGCGAGGCCCGCGCCGACGCGCCAGGGCCCGCGGCGGGCGGGGGCGAGCCCGCCGAGCCCGCCGCGGGCCACGGCGAGCTCGGCGAGGCCCGCGCCGACGCGCCAGGGCCCGCGGCGGGCGGGGGCGAGCCCGCCGAGCCCGCCGCGGGCCACGGCGAGCTCGGCGAGGCCCGCGCCGACGCGCCAGGGCCCGCGGCGGGCGGGGGCGAGCCCGCCGAGCCCGGCGCGGGCCACGGCGAGCTCGGCGAGGCCCCGCCCCGACGCGCCAGGCCCCGCGGCGGCGGGGGCGAGCCCGCCGAGCCCGCCGCGGGCCACGGCGAGCTCGGCGAGGCCACGCCGACGCGCCAGGGCCCGGGTCGGGCGGGGGCGAGCCTGCCGAGCCCGGCGCCGGCCGCGGCGAGCTCGGCGAGGCCCACGCCGACGCGCCAGGGCCCGGGGCGGGCGGGGGCGAGTCCGCCGAGCCCGGCGCGGGCCACGGCGAGCTCGGCGAGGCCGCGCCGACGCGCCAGGGCCCGGGTCGGGCGGGGGCGAGTCCGCCGAGCCGCGGGCCACGGCGAGCTCGGAGAGGCCCGCCCCGACGCGCCAGGCCCCGCGGCGGGCGGGGCGAGCCCGCCGAGCCCGCCGCGGGCCACGGCGAGCTCGGCGAGGCCCGCGCCGACGCGCCAGGGCCCGCGGCGGGCGGGGGGCGAGCCCGCCGAGCCCGCCGCGGGCCACGGCGAGCTCGGCGAGGCCCGCGCCGACGCGCCAGGGCCCGCGGCGGGCGGGGGCGAGCCGCCGAGCCCGCCGCGGGCCACGGCGAGCTCGGCGAGGCCCGCGCCGACGCGCCAGGGCCCGCGGCGGGCGGGGGCGAGCCCGCCGAGCCCGCCGCGGGCCACGGCGAGCTCGGCGAGGCCCGCGCCGACGCGCCAGGGCCCGCGGCGGGCGGGGGCGAGCCCGCCGAGCCCGCCGCGGGCCACGGCGAGCTCGGCGAGGCCCGCGCCGACGCGCCAGGGCCCGCGGCGGGCGGGGGCGAGCCCGCCGAGCACGCCGCGGGCCACGGCGAGCTCCGGCGAGGCCCGCCCGACGCGCCAGGGCCCGCGGCGGGCGGGGCGAGCCCGCCGAGCCCGCCGCGGGCCACGGCGAGCTCGGCGAGGCCCGCGCCGACGCGCCAGGGCCCGCGGCGGGCGGGGGCGAGCCCGCCGAGCCCGCCGCGGGCCACGCGAGCTCGGCGAGGCCCGCGCCGACGCGCCAGGGCCCGCGGCGGGCGGGGGCGAGCCCGCCGAGCCCGGCGCGGGCCACGGCGAGCTCGGCGAGGCCGCGCCGACGCGCCAGGGCCCGCGGCGGGCGGGGGGCGAGCCCGCCGAGCCCGCCGCGGGCCACGGCCAGCTCGGCGAGGCCCGCGCCGACGCGCCAGGGCCCGCGGCGGGCGGGGGCGAGCCCGCCGAGCCCGCCGCGGGCCACGGCGAGCTCGGCGAGGCCCGCCCCGACGCGCCAGGCCCGCGGCGGGCGGGGGCGAGCCCGCCGAGCCCGCCGCGGGCCACGGCGAGCTCGGCGAGGCACGCGCCGACGCGCCAGGGCCGCGGCGGGCGGGGCGAGCCCGCCGAGCCCGCCGCGGGCCACGGCGAGCTCGGCGAGGCCCGCGCCGACGCGCCAAGGCCCGCGGCGGGCGGGGGCGAGCCCGCCGAGCCCGCCGCGGGCCACGGCGAGCTCGGCGAGGCCCGCGCCGACGCGCCAGGGCCCGCGGCGGGCGGGGGCGAGGCCCGCCGAGCCCGCCGCGGGCCACGGCGAGCTCGGCGAGGCCCGCGCCGACGCGCCAGGCCCGCGGCGGGCGGGGGCGAGCCCGCCGAGCCCGGCGCGGGCCACGGCGAGCTCGGCGAGGCCCGCGCCGACGCGCCAGGGCCCGCGGCGGGCGGGGGCGAGCCCGCCGAGCCCGCCGCGGGCCACGGCGAGCTCGGCGAGGCCTGCGCCGACGCGCCCAGGGCCCGCGGCGGGCGGGGGCGAGCCCGCCGAGCCCGCCGCGGGCCACGGCGAGCTCGGCGAGGCCCGCGCCGACGCGCCAGGGCCCGCGGCGGGCGGGGGCGAGCCGCCGAGCCGCCGCGGGCCACGGCGAGCTCGGCGAGGCCCGCGCCGACGCGCCAGGGCCCGCGGCGGGCGGGGGCGAGCCCGCCGAGCCCGCCGCGGGCCACGGCGAGCTCGGCGAGGCCCGCGCCGACGCGCCAAGGCTCGCGGCAGGCGGGGGCGAGCCCGCCGAGCCCGGCGCCGGCCGCGGCGAGCTCGGCGAGGCCCACGCCGACGCGCCAGGGGCCCGGGCGGGCGGGGGCGAGCCCGCCGAGCCCGCCGCGGGCCACGGCGAGCTCGGCGAGGCCCGCGCCGACGCGCCAGGGCCCGCGGCGGGCGGGGGCGAGCCCGCCGAGCCCGCCGCGGGCCACGGCGAGCTCGGCGAGGCCCGCGCCGACGCGCCAGGGCCCGCGGCGGGCGGGGGCGAGCCGCCGAGCCCGGCGCGGGCCACGGCGAGCTCGGCGAGGCCCGCGCCGACGCGCCAGGGCCCGCGGCGGGCGGGGGCGAGCCCGCCGAGCCCGCCGCGGGCCACGGCGAGCTCGGCGAGGCCCACGCCGACGCGCCAGGGCCCGGGTCGGGCGGGGGCGAGTCCGCCGAGCCCGGCGCGGGCCACGGCGAGCTCGGCGAGGCCCGCGCCGACGCGCCAGGGCCGCGGCGGGCGGGGGCGAGCCCGCCGAGCCCGCCGCGGGCCACGGCGAGCTCGGCGAGGCCCGCCCCGACGCGCCAGGCCCCGCGGCGGGCGGGGGCGAGCCCGCCGAGCCCGCCGCGGGCCACGGCGAGCTCGGCGAGGCCCGCGCCGACGCGCCAGGGCCCGCGGCGGGCGGGGGCGAGCCCGCCGAGCCCGGCGCGGGCCACGGCGAGCTCGGCGAGGCCCGCGCCGACGCGCCAGGGCCCGCGGCGGGCGGGGGCGAGCCCGCCGAGCCCGCCGCGGGCCACGGCGAGCTCGGCGAGGCCGCGCCGACGCGCCAGGGCCCGCGGCGGGCGGTGGGCGAGCCCGCCGAGCCCGCCGCGGGCCACGGCGAGCTCGGCGAGGCCCGCGCCGACGCGCCAGGGCCGCGGCGGGCGGGGGCGAGCCCGCCGAGCCCGCCGCGGGCCACGGCGAGCTCGGCGAGGCCCGCGCCGACGCGCCAGGGCCCGCGGCGGGCGGGGGCAGCCCGCCGAGCCGCCGCGGGCCACGGCGAGCTCGGCGAGGCCCGCGCCGACGCGCCAGGGCCGCGGCGGGCGGGGCGAGCCCGCGAGCCCGCCGCGGGCCACGGCGAGCTCGGCGAGGCCCGCGCCGACGCGCCAGGGCCCGCGGCGGGCGGGGGCGAGCCCGCCGAGCCCGGCGCGGGCCACGGCGAGCTCGGCGAGGCCCGCGCCGACGCGCCAGGGCCGCGGCGGGCGGGGGCGAGCCCGCCGAGCCCACCGCGGGCCACGGCGAGCTCGGCGAGGCCCGCGCCGACGCGCCAGGCCCGGGTCGGGCGGGGGCGAGTCCGCCGAGCCCGGCGCGGGCCACGGCGAGCTCGGCGAGGCCCGCGCCGACGCGCAGGCCCGCGGCGGGCGGGGCGAGCCCGCCGAGCCCGCCGCGGGCCACGGCGAGCTCGGCGAGGCCCGCCCCGACGCGCCAGGCCCCGCGGCGGGCGGGGGCGAGCCGCCGAGCCCGCCGCGGGCCACGGCGAGCTCGGCGAGGCCCGCGCCGACGCGCCAGGGCCCGCGGCGGGCGGGGGCGAGCCCGCCGAGCCCGCCGCGGGCCACGGCGAGCTCGGCGAGGCCGCGCCGACGCGCCAGGGCCCGCGGCGGGCGGGGGCGAGCCCGCCGAGCCCGCCGCGGGCCACGGCGAGCTCGGCGAGGCCCGCGCCGACGCGCCAGGGCCCGCGGCGGGCGGGCGAGCCCGCCGAGCCCGCGCGGGCCACGGCGAGCTCGGCGAGGCCCGCGCCGACGCGCCAGGGCCCGCGGCGGGCGGGGGCGAGCCCCGCCGAGCCCGCCGCGGGCCACGGCGAGCTCGGCGAGGCCCGCGCCGACGCGCCAGGGCCCGCGGCGGGCGGGGGCGAGCCCGCCGAGCCCGCCGCGGGCCACGGCGAGCTCGGCGAGGCCCGCGCCGACGCGCCAGGGCCCGCGGCGGGCGGGGGCGAGCCCGCCGAGCCCGCCGCGGGCCACGGCGAGCTCGGCGAGGCCCGCGCCGACGCGCCAGGGCCCGCGGCGGGCGGGGGCGAGCCCGCCGAGCCCGGCGCGGGCCACGGCGAGCTCGGCGAGGCCCGCGCCGACGCGCCAGGGCCCGCGGCGGGCGGGGGCGAGCCCGCCGAGCCCGCGCGGGCACGGCGAGCTCGGCGAGGCCCGCGCCGACGCGCCAGGGCCCGCGGCGGGCGGGGGCGAGCCCGCCGAGCCCGGCGCGGGCCACGGCGAGCTCGGCGAGGCCCGCCCCGACGCGCCAGGCCCGCGGCGGGCGGGGGCGAGCCCGCCGAGCCCGCCGCGGGCCACGGCGAGCTCGGCAGAGGCCCCGCGCCGACGCGCCAGGGCCCGCGGCGGGCGGGCGAGCCCGCCGAGCCCGCCGCGGGCCACGGCGAGCTCGGCGAGGCCCGCCCCGACGCGCCAGGGCCCGCGGCGGGCGGGGGCGAGCCCGCCGAGCCCGCCGCGGGCCACGGCGAGCTCGGCGAGGCCCGCCCCGACGCGCCAGGGCCCGCGGCGGGCGGGGGCGAGCCGCCGAGCCCGCCGCGGGCCACGGCGAGCTCGGCGAGGCCCGCGCGGACGCGCCAGGGCCCGCGGCGGGCGGGGGCGAGCCCGCCGAGCCCGCCGCGGGCCACGGCGAGCTCGGCGAGGCCCGCGCCGACGCGCCAGGGCTCGGGGCGGGCGGGGGCGAGCCCGCCGAGCCTGCCGCGGGCCACGGCGAGCTCGGCGAGGCCCGCGCCGACGCGCCAGGGCCCGGGGCGGGCGGGGGCGAGCCCGCCGAGCCCGCCGCGGGCCACGGTGAGCTTCGGCGAGGCCCGCGCCGACGCGCCAGGGCCCGCGGCGGGCGGGGGCGAGCCCGCCGAGCCCCGCGGGCCACGGCGAACCGGCGAGGCCCGCGCCGACGCGCCAGGGCCCGCGGCGGGCGGGGCGAGCCCGCCGAGCCCGCCGCGGGCCACGGCGAGCTCGGCGAGGCCCGCGCCGACGCGGCAGGCCCGCGGCGGGCGGGGGCGAGCCCGCCGAGCCCGCCGCGGGCCACGGCGAGCTCGGCGAGGCCCGCGCCGACGCGCCAGGCCCCGCGGCGGGCGGGGGCGAGCCCGCCGAGCCCGCCGCGGGCCACGGCGAGCTCGGCGAGGCCCGCGCCGACGCGCCAGGGCCCGCGGCGGGCGGGGGCGAGCCCGCCGAGCCCGCCGCGGGCCACGGCGAGCTCGGCGAGGCCCGCGCCGACGCGCCAGGCCCGCGGCGGGCGGGGCGAGCCCGCCGAGCCCGCCGCGGGCCACGGCGAGCTCGGCGAGGCCGCGCCGACGCGCCAGGGCCCGCGGCGGGCGGGGGCGAGCCCGCCGAGCCCGCCGCGGGCCACGGCGAGCTCGGCGAGGCCCGCGCCGACGCGCCAGGGCCCGCGGCGGGCGGGGGCGAGCCCGCCGAGCCCGCCGCGGGCCACGGCGAGCTCGGCGAGGCCCGCCCCGACGCGCCAGGGCCCGCGGCGGGCGGGGGCGAGCCCGCCGAGCCCGCCGCGGGCCACGGCGAGCTCGGCGAGGCCCGCGCCGACGCGCCAGGGCCCGCGGCGGGCGGGGGCGAGCCCGCCGAGCCCGCCGCGGGCCACGGCGAGCTCGGCGAGGCCCGCGCCGACGCGCCAGGGCCCTCGGCGGGCGGGGGCGAGCCCGCCGAGCCCGCCGCGGGCCACGGCCAGCTCGGCGAGGCCCGCGCCCGACGCGCCAGGCCCGGGGCGGGCGGGGGGCGAGCCCGCCGAGCCCGCCGCGGGCCACGGCGAGCTCGGCGAGGCCCGCGCCGACGCGCCAGGGCCCGCGGCGGGCGGGGGCGAGTCCGCCGAGCCCGGCGCGGGCCACGGCGAGCTCGGCGAGGCCCGCGCCGACGCGCCAGGGCCCGGGGCGGGCGGGGGCGAGCCCGCCGAGCCCGCCGCGGGCCACGGCGAGCTCGGCGAGGCCCGCCCCGACGCGCCAGGGCCCGCGGCGGGCGGGGGCGAGCCCGCCGAGCCCGCCGCGGGCCACGGCGAGCTCGGCGAGGCCCGCGCCGACGCGCCAGGGCCCGCGGCGGGCGGGGGCGAGCCCGCCGAGCCCGGCGCGGGCCACGGCGAGCTCGGCGAGGCCCGCGCCGACGCGCCAGGGCCCGCGGCGGGCGGGGGCGAGCCCGCCGAGCCCGCCGCGGGCCACGGCGAGCTCGGCGAGCCCCGCGCCGACGCGACAGGGCCCGCGGCGGGCGGGGGCGAGCCCGCCGAGCCCGGCGCGGGCCACGGCGAGCTCGGCGAGGCCCGCGCCGACGCGCCAGGGCCCGCGGCGGGCGGGGGCGAGCCCGCCGAGCCCGCCGCGGGCCACGGCGAGCTCGGCGAGGCCCGCGCCGACGCGCCAGGGCCCGCGGCGGGCGGGGGCGAGCCCGCCGAGCCCGCCGCGGGCCACGGCGAGCTCGGCGAGGCCCGCGCCGACGCGCCAGGGCCCGCGGCGGGCGGGGGCGAGCCCGCCGAGCCCGCCGCGGGCCACGGCGAGCTCGGCGAGGCCCGCGCCGACGCGCCAGGGCCCGCGGCGGGCGGGGGCGAGCCCGCCGAGCCCGCCGCGGGCCACGGCGAGCTCGGCGAGGCCCGCGCCGACGCGCCAGGGCCCGCGGCGGGCGGGGGCGAGCCCGCCGAGCCCGCCGCGGGCCACGGCGAGCTCGGCGAGGCCCGCGCCGACGCGCCAGGGCTCGCGGCGGGCGGGGGCGAGCCCGCCGAGCCCGGCGCCTGCCGCGGCGAGCTCGGCGAGGCCCACGCCGACGCGCCAGGGCCCGGGGCGGGCGGGGGCGAGCCCGCCGAGCCCGGCGCCGGCCGCGGCGAGCTCGGCGAGGCCCACGCCGACGCGCCAGGGCCCGGGGCGGGCGGGGGCGAGCCCGCCGAGCCCGCCGCGGGCCACGGCGAGCTCGGCGAGGCCCGCGCCGACGCGCCAGGGCCCGCGGCGGGCGGGGGCGAGCCCGCCGAGCCCGCCGCGGGCCACGGCGAGCTCGGCGAGGCCCGCGCCGACGCGCCAGGGCCCGCGGCGGGCGGGGGCGAGCCCGCCGAGCCCGCCGCGGGCCACGGCGAGCTCGGCGAGGCCCGCGCGGACGCGCCAGGGCCCGGGGCGGGCGGGGGCGAGCCCGCCGAGCCCGCCGCGGGCCACGGCGAGCTCGGCGAGGCCCGCGCCGACGCGCCAGGGCCCGCGGCGGGCGGGGGCGAGCCCGCCGAGCCCGCCGCGGGCCACGGCGAGCTCGGCGAGGCCCGCCCCGACGCGCCAGGGCCCGCGGCGGGCGGGGGCGAGCCCGCCGAGCCCGCCGCGGGCCACGGCGAGCTCGGCGAGGCCCGCGCCGACGCGCCAGGGCCCGCGGCGGGCGGGGGCGAGCCCGCCGAGCCCGCCGCGGGCCACGGCGAGCTCGGCGAGGCCCGCGCCGACGCGCCAGGGCCCTCGGCGGGCGGGGGCGAGCCCGCCGAGCCCGCCGCGGGCCACGGCCAGCTCGGCGAGGCCCGCGCCGACGCGCCAGGGCCCGGGGCGGGCGGGGGCGAGCCCGCCGAGCCCGCCGCGGGCCACGGCGAGCTCGGCGAGGCCCGCGCCGACGCGCCAGGGCCCGCGGCGGGCGGGGGCGAGTCCGCCGAGCCCGGCGCGGGCCACGGCGAGCTCGGCGAGGCCCGCGCCGACGCGCCAGGGCCCGGGGCGGGCGGGGGCGAGCCCGCCGAGCCCGCCGCGGGCCACGGCGAGCTCGGCGAGGCCCGCGCCGACGCGCCAGGGCCCGCGGCGGGCGGGGGCGAGCCCGCCGAGCCCGCCGCGGGCCACGGCGAGCTCGGCGAGGCCCGCGCCGACGCGCCAGGGCCCGCGGCGGGCGGGGGCGAGCCCGCCGAGCCCGCCGCGGGCCACGGCGAGCTCGGCGAGGCCCGCGCCGACGCGCCAGGGCCCGCGGCGGGCGGGGGCGAGCCCGCCGAGCCCGCCGCGGGCCACGGCGAGCTCGGCGAGCCCCGCGCCGACGCGACAGGGCCCGCGGCGGGCGGGGGCGAGCCCGCCGAGCCCGGCGCGGGCCACGGCGAGCTCGGCGAGGCCCGCGCCGACGCGCCAGGGCCCGCGGCGGGCGGGGGCGAGCCCGCCGAGCCCGCCGCGGGCCACGGCGAGCTCGGCGAGGCCCGCGCCGACGCGCCAGGGCCCGCGGCGGGCGGGGGCGAGCCCGCCGAGCCCGCCGCGGGCCACGGCGAGCTCGGCGAGGCCCGCGCCGACGCGCCAGGGCCCGCGGCGGGCGGGGGCGAGCCCGCCGAGCCCGCCGCGGGCCACGGCGAGCTCGGCGAGGCCCGCGCCGACGCGCCAGGGCCCGCGGCGGGCGGGGGCGAGCCCGCCGAGCCCGCCGCGGGCCACGGCGAGCTCGGCGAGGCCCGCGCCGACGCGCCAGGGCCCGCGGCGGGCGGGGGCGAGCCCGCCGAGCCCGCCGCGGGCCACGGCGAGCTCGGCGAGGCCCGCGCCGACGCGCCAGGGCTCGCGGCGGGCGGGGGCGAGCCCGCCGAGCCCGGCGCCGGCCGCGGCGAGCTCGGCGAGGCCCACGCCGACGCGCCAGGGCCCGGGGCGGGCGGGGGCGAGCCCGCCGAGCCCGGCGCCGGCCGCGGCGAGCTCGGCGAGGCCCACGCCGACGCGCCAGGGCCCGGGGCGGGCGGGGGCGAGCCCGCCGAGCCCGCCGCGGGCCACGGCCAGCTCGGCGAGGCCCGCGCCGACGCGCCAGGGCCCGGGTCGGGCGGGGGCGAGCCTGCCGAGCCCGGCGCCGGCCGCGGCGAGCTCGGCGAGGCCCGCGCCGACGCGCCAGGGCCCGGGGCGGGCGGGGGCGAGCCCGCCGAGCCCGCCGCGGGCCACGGCGAGCTCGGCGAGGCCCGCGCCGACGCGCCAGGGCCCGGGGCGGGCGGGGGCGAGCCCGCCGAGCCCGCCGCGGGCCACGGCGAGCTCGGCGAGGCCCGCGCCGACGCGCCAGGGCCCGCGGCGGGCGGGGGCGAGCCCGCCGAGCCCGCCGCGGGCCACGGCGAGCTCGGCGAGGCCCGCGCCGACGCGCCAGGGCCCGCGGCGGGCGGGGGCGAGCCCGCCGAGCCCGCCGCGGGCCACGGCGAGCTCGGCGAGGCCCGCGCCGACGCGCCAAGGCCCGCGGCGGGCGGGGGCGAGCCCGCCGAGCCCGCCGCGGGCCACGGCGAGCTCGGCGAGGCCCGCGCCGACGCGCCAGGGCCCGCGGCGGGCGGGGGCGAGCCCGCCGAGCCCGCCGCGGGCCACGGCGAGCTCGGCGAGGCCCGCGCCGACGCGCCAGGGCCCGCGGCGGGCGGGGGCGAGCCCGCCGAGCCCGCCGCGGGCCACGGCGAGCTCGGCGAGGCCCGCGCCGACGCGCCAGGGCTCGGGGCGGGCGGGGGCGAGCCCGCCGAGCCTGCCGCGGGCCACGGCGAGCTCGGCGAGGCCCGCGCCGACGCGCCAGGGCCCGGGGCGGGCGGGGGCGAGCCCGCCGAGCCCGCCGCGGGCCACGGTGAGCTTGGCGAGGCCCGCGCCGACGCGCCAGGGCCCGCGGCGGGCGGGGGCGAGCCCGCCGAGCCCGCCGCGGGCCACGGCGAACTCGGCGAGGCCCGCGCCGACGCGCCAGGGCCCGCGGCGGGCGGGGGCGAGCCCGCCGAGCCCGCCGCGGGCCACGGCGAGCTCGGCGAGGCCCGCGCCGACGCGCCAGGGCCCGCGGCGGGCGGGGGCGAGCCCGCCGAGCCCGCCGCGGGCCACGGCGAGCTCGGCGAGGCCCGCGCCGACGCGCCAGGCCCCGCGGCGGGCGGGGGCGAGCCCGCCGAGCCCGCCGCGGGCCACGGCGAGCTCGGCGAGGCCCGCGCCGACGCGCCAGGGCCCGCGGCGGGCGGGGGCGAGCCCGCCGAGCCCGCCGCGGGCCACGGCGAGCTCGGCGAGGCCCGCGCCGACGCGCCAGGGCCCGCGGCGGGCGGGGGCGAGCCCGCCGAGCCCGCCGCGGGCCACGGCGAGCTCGGCGAGGCCCGCGCCGACGCGCCAGGGCCCGGGGCGGGCGGGGGCGAGCCCGCCGAGCCCGCCGCGGGCCACGGCGAGCTCGGCGAGGCCCGCGCCGACGCGCCAGGGCCCGAGGCGGGCGGGGGCGAGCCCGCCGAGCCCGCCGCGGGCCACGGCGAGCTCGGCGAGGCCCGCCCCGACGCGCCAGGGCCCGCGGCGGGCGGGGGCGAGCCCGCCGAGCCCGCCGCGGGCCACGGCGAGCTCGGCGAGGCCCGCCCCGACGCGCCAGGGCCCGCGGCGGGCGGGGGCGAGCCCGCCGAGCCCGCCGCGGGCCACGGCGAGCTCGGCGAGGCCCGCGCCGACGCGCCAGGGCCCGGGGCGGGCGGGGGCGAGCCCGCCGAGCCCGCCGCGGGCCACGGCGAGCTCGGCGAGGCCCGCGCCGACGCGCCAGGGCCCGCGGCGGGCGGGGGCGAGCCCGCCGAGCCCGCCGCGGGCCACGGCGAGCTCGGCGAGGCCCGCGCCGACGCGCCAGGGCTCGGGGCGGGCGGGGGCGAGCCCGCCGAGCCCGCCGCGGGCCACGGCGAGCTCGGCGAGGCCCGCGCCGACGCGCCAGGGCCCGCGGCGGGCGGGGGCGAGCCCGCCGAGCCCGCCGCGGGCCACGGCGAGCTCGGCGAGGCCCGCGCCGACGCGCCAGGGCCCGCGGCGGGCGGGGGCGAGCCCGCCGAGCCCGCCGCGGGCCACGGCGAGCTCGGCGAGGCCCGCGCCGACGCGCCAGGGCCCGCGGCGGGCGGGGGCGAGCCCGCCGAGCCCGCCGCGGGCCACGGCGAGCTCGGCGAGGCCCGCCCCGACGCGCCAGGGCCCGCGGCGGGCGGGGGCGAGCCCGCCGAGCCCGCCGCGGACCACGGCGAGCTCGGCGAGGCCCGCGCCGACGCGCCAGGGCCCGCGGCGGGCGGGGGCGAGCCCGCCGAGCCCGCCGCGGGCCACGGCGAGCTCGTCGAGGCCCGCGCCGACGCGCCAGGGCCCGCGGCGGGCGGGGGCGAGCCCGCCGAGCCCGCCGCGGGCCACGGCGAGCTCGGCGAGGCCCGCGCCGACGCGCCAGGGCCCGCGGCGGGCGGGGGCGAGCCCGCCGAGCCCGCCGCGGGCCACGGCGAGCTCGGCGAGGCCCGCGCCGACGCGCCAGGGCCCGCGGCGGGCGGGGGCGAGCCCGCCGAGCCCGGCGCGGGCCACGGCGAGCTCGGCGAGGCCCGCGCCGACGCGCCAGGGCCCGCGGCGGGCGGGGGCGAGCCCGCCGAGCCCGCCGCGGGCCACGGCGAGCTCGGCGAGGCCCGCGCCGACGCGCCAGGGCCCGCGGCGGGCGGGGGCGAGCCCGCCGAGCCCGCCGCGGGCCACGGCGAGCTCGGCGAGGCCCGCCCCGACGCGCCAGGGCCCGCGGCGGGCGGGGGCGAGCCCGCCGAGCCCGCCGCGGGCCACGGCGAGCTCGGCGAGGCCCGCCCCGACGCGCCAGGGCCCGCGGCGGGCGGGGGCGAGCCCGCCGAGCCCGCCGCGGGCCACGGCGAGCTCGGCGAGGCCCGCGCCGACGCGCCAGGGCCCGCGGCGGGCGGGGGCGAGCCCGCCGAGCCCGCCGCGGGCCACGGCGAGCTCGGCGAGGCCCGCGCCGACGCGCCAGGGCCCGCGGCGGGCGGGGGCGAGCCCGCCGAGCCTGCCGCGGGCCACGGCGAGCTCGGCGAGGCCCGCGCCGACGCGCCAGGGCCCGGGGCGGGCGGGGGCGAGCCCGCCGAGCCCGGCGCGGGCCACGGCGAGCTCGGCGAGGCCCGCGCCGACGCGCCAGGGCCCGCGGCGGGCGGGGGCGAGCCCGCCGAGCCCGCCGCGGGCCACGGCGAGCTCGGCGAGGCCCGCGCCGACGCGCCAGGGCCCGGGGCGGGCGGGGGCGAGCCCGCCGAGCCCGCCGCGGGCCACGGCGAGCTCGGCGAGGCCCGCGCCGACGCGCCAGGGCCCGCGGCGGGCGGGGGCGAGCCCGCCGAGCCCGCCGCGGGCCACGGCGAGCTCGGTGAGGCCCGCGCCGACGCGCCAGGGCTCGCGGCAGGCGGGGGCGAGCCCGCCGAGCCCGGCGCCGGCCGCGGCGAGCTCGGCGAGGCCCACGCCGACGCGCCAGGGCCCGGGGCGGGCGGGGGCGAGTCCGCCGAGCCCGGCGCGGGCCACGGCGAGCTCGGCGAGGCCCACGCCGACGCGCCAGGGCCCGGGGCGGGCGGGGGCGAGCCTGCCGAGCCCGCCGCGGGCCACGGCGAGCTTGGCGAGGCCTGCGCCGACGCGCCAGGGCCCGGGGCGGGCGGGGGCGAGCCCGCCGAGCCCGCCGCGGGCCACGGCGAGCTCGGCGAGGCCCGCGCCGACGCGCCAGGGCCCGCGGCGGGCGGGGGCGAGCCCGCCGCGGGCCACGGCCAGGTCGGCGAGGCCCGCGCCAAGGCCCCTGGGCTCTTTGCCCCCCGTCCGCAAGTCCCTCTATTTGCTCTATCATGAACTGGTAACTTGTTTACTTTTGTGCATCCTTAGCTCTTGGGTTGTTCTTTTGTCCCCTGAATATTCTCTTTTCCTCTGTGTACACCCCAGGGCTGTCCCTTCAGCTTTTTGGAAACACCTGTGCAGAGCTGGGTTGCCTCTGCTACCCCGGAAGCCCAGCTGTCCTTGATGGAGCTAAGGGTAATTCCCTGACACCAGTTCCTTATGGGCTGCAGCTGTGGGCCTGGGGGTGGGACCAGCCTCAGGTGCAGCTGGGGCCACTGATGGCTACAGCTGGCACTATTTGGAGCTAGGGACCGCAATTGCTGAAAGCTTGTGCAGGGGCCAGTCTGGGACAACAGAGCTGCCACTTAGCAGTGCTTAGTGGGACTGATGCTGGGGTTGCACCACAGAGAAGGTGAGTGGAGCTGGATGGTGCATGTGTGCTGGCAGACAGGAGCATGTGGGGCCTGGAGAAACTGTGCGGAGGATGGTGGTGCACCTGGGTCTGAGGACGCGGTGGGGAAGAGCAGTGCTCTGGGGACATGGGGCGTGGTAAGGAAGGGAGTGCACTGGGGCTGTGATGGGGCAAGGGGGAAAAGAGGGGTACCCCTGCCAGAGGCGGGGTGGTGTGGATGGTGTTGTGCTGGAGCTGGGGGAGGAAGGACCGAGGCGCATCAGGGCTGTAGCGGTTCTGGGCGTAGGATGGGGGTACCTGAGGACCGGTGGGTGGTGGTTTATCATGCAGTCGGATTAGCGTGAGGGTCCCGGGTCAGATCAGGAGTGTGTCGGAGGGGGTCTCAGGGGAAGTTGTGGGGAGAGTCGCAATGGGGGCAGGGGTAGTGTCAGAGCTGAGTCGGGGGCTAAGTCAGAGCTAAGCTGCCCCTTAGTGCCTTTTCTTTTTTTTTTTTTTGGTGCCTTCTCGCCCTAGTCTACTCTAGGTGCCCCAGAGCCCTCTTTTGGCCCTCTAGCTCTCTTAGGACCTCTCTTTTCCCCTCTGGATGCTTTGGGACTCTCGCTGCCCAGCGACTTCCTTTGGTCACGTAACCATCTTAGGCCACCTCTAGTGAACTCTGCACCTCTCTTTTGGCCAAAATTGTACCCCAGAGAATTCTGTTGGCCCTCTAGACCCACTAAGACCTCTCTAGTCACCTCTGAACCCCTCTTGAGGCGTCTGTTGTGCCACAGAGCTGGTTTTTGGCCCTCCTGACCCCTAAGCACTCCTCAAATCCCCTAAGGATCATTTCTGAGGCCTTCCTTGTTCCCTGGAGGTTTTTGGGGTTTTTTTTGGCCATATGGACCCTTCAGAACCCCTCTAGTCCCTTCAGAAGCCCTCCGGAGGCCTTGGTTTTGTCCTGGAGCCCTCCTTTGGCCACCCTCGCGGCCCTCTACTCGGCTCCAGATGCCTCTTTTGGCCAAAACTGTGCCCCAGAGGATTTTTTTTTTTTTGCCCGTTGCTTCCCTTAGGAAATTTCAGGTCTGCTCTGGATGCTTTTTTTGCAGCAAATAGCACTCCGGAGTCCTCTGTTGGCCCTCTAGACCCCTTAGGAACCCCTAGGGCAGTCTGGACCACTCTTTTGGCCTTCCTTGTTCCTAGATCTGTTGCTAAGGGGTTTGGAGGGCCAGAGAACTTTCTAGTTGCCTCTGCATCCTTCCTGAGCTTGTCCTTGCTCCCTAGAGCTGTTTTTCTGGTCATGTAAACCGCTTCAGGGCCCCCTCTAGCGCACTCTGGATTATTCTTTCGGCCTTCTTTGCGCCGCAGAGCTGTCTTCAGGCCCTCCGGACCCTTTAATCCCTCCCTCTAGTCTTTTCAGAACCCCTCCGGAGGGCTCGGTTTTGTGCAGGAGCCCTCCTTTGGCCCTCCGGGTTTCTTAGAGGCCCTCTAGTCTGCTCCAGACACCTCTTTTGGCTGAAATTGTGCCCCAGTGTCCTTTGTCCGTCCTCCAGATCACTTAGGGCCCCTCTTGTTCTCTCTGGACCACTCTTTTGGCCTTCCTTCTTTCCCAAGGCTGTGTCTTTGGTCTTTGAGGCCCTTTAGGCCCCTCCGTAGTCCACTCGGAAGCCCTCCAGAGCCCTTTCTCACGTCCCAGAGCCCCGCGTCGGCCCTTCAGCCCCCTCGGCTGCCCTCTCTTCTGCTCTGGAGCCCTCTTTCCGTCTTTTATTTCTCCTCCCAGACCTCTGTTGGCCTTCCTCACCCCTTAGCACCCCAACTAGTGCTCTCCGGGCTACTCTTTCCACCTTCTTTGTGCCCCAGAGCTGTCTTCCGGCCCACTAAACCCTTTAGCCTCCCTCTAGTCCCTTCAGAAATCATCTCGAGGCCTTTGTCGCTCCCCGGAGCTTTTTTGGTCCTCCCGATCCCACAGGGCCCCTCCTATTCCCTCAGGGCACCTCATGACACTTTCCTCGTCCCCCCAGTTCTTAGGCTTTCGCCCTCTCATCCCCGTTGGGCCCCTTTCGTCTGCCGAGACCCCCTCCTGAGTTCTTCCTCGTTCCCCAGAGTCATTTTTTGGCCACGCGGACCCCTTAGCACCCCTCTGGCGTGCTCTGGACTTCCCTTCCAGCCTTCTTTGTGCCCCAGAGACGTCTTTTCGACCTGCAGCCCCTTTAGCCCCCATCCGGTCCCTTCAGAACCCCTCCGGAGGCCTTTGTCGTGCCTCGGAGCCCTGCTTTTGCCGTCCAGTCCTCTTGGCGCCTCTCTAGTCCACTCTAGATGCCTCTTTTGGCCAGAATTGCGCCCCGGAGCCTTTTTTTGGCCCATCGGGTCCCTTAGGACTCCTCCAGTGCATTCCGGACTACCCTTTGGCCTTTCTTGTTCCCCAGAGCTGTCTTCTGGCCCTCCAGAGTCCTCCGGAGCCATCTAGTCACCGCTGAACCCCTCTTGACGGTTTCCTTGCTCCCCAGAGTCTTTTTTTGGGCCGTGTAGACACCTTAGAACCCCTCCAGCGTGCTCCTGACTACTCTTTTGGCCTTCCTTTTTTCCCAGGGCTGTATCTTGACCCTCTAGACCGATTTAGGACCCCTGCAGCGCCCTCAGAACGCATCCGGAGCCTTTCGTCGCATCCCGGAGCCCCGCGTCGGGCCTCCGGCCCCTTCGGCCGCCCTCAGTTTTGCTCCGGAGCCTTCTTTTGGCCTTTTATCTTCCCTCACAGAGCTCGGTTGGCCCTCTAGGCCCTTTAGCACCTCTCTAGCACGCTGTGGAGTCTTAGCTTTTTTTTTTTCCCCGGAACTGTCTTTTGACTCTCTCCTCAGAACTGGCACTGAGGCTTTCTTACGCCCCAGTGTGCTCCGTTCATCATCTAACGGTCTCAGCACCCTCCTTTTTCCCCTCGGCCCTTTAGGGAGGCGTTAGTGGTTCTCTACCGGCTTGTTTTTATTGCTCTCTGCCTCCGCCGGAAACGTCTAATCCGGTCTGGATTCCTCTGTCGAGCTTTGTCGCGTCGCACAGACTTCTGTCGGCCCCGCAGACCTCTGAGGAGCCCCTTCATTTTATTCCGGGCTCTTCTTTGTGGCGCCCCAGAGCGCCGCGTCGGTCCTTCAGCCCTCTTAGCGTCCCTCTCGCGCTCTCGGGAGCCGTCCCGAGGTCTGCTCGCGTCAGTCCTCCCGTTAGCGATACGGAGATAGTAGTCTCCTGGGCGATGAACCTTTCTATCCGCTGCCCTCTTTTTCTAATCCTTCTAGGTACTATCCAGGAAATAATCTTCTTTAGAAGTACTTCTATAACAGAAGAGGTCTTGTTGCAGGAGTTCATTTTAATATCCTGCTTTGCCCTACAGGAAATACTGCCCTGCCAGAACAGCTGTATTCTATGCAGACCAGAACCAATCAGAGCGCTGCGGTATCGTGTTCCCTTTATAGGCTAGGTGGAACGTTGTAATTTCTTTCTAAGTCTAAGCAGAACCGATGTCTAGCGTGTAATGCAAAGGCTTGCGCCAGTTAGAGCGGAAAGAAGTTTAACAACGTACCTCTTGGTATCGTGGATAGACTATATGAAGCCTTAGTAGCAAAAGAGATGTTCTGTTTCATAGAAGAGGTCTCTTTAGCCTTTCTGTGCTCTCCAGTCTAAATCCTGAGTGGAAGAAAGAGAGTCTCTTCTGCGCAGCCCTGTGTATTTATGGCAGCCATTGGTTTGCCCCTCCCCTCCGAAGGGCTTGTGGGTAGGGCAGTGGGTGGGGTCTAGGGTTACATAAACCGGGGGTCTCTCCCTTCCCAGCTCATTCTGCTTTTGGTCTCCTGCATCGGCAGTGCTCTGGAATCACCTCAGCTAATAACAGCATTCAAGGCTGTAAAGTGATCCCGGGAGACTCATTGCTACAGTTGGGGAAGCAAAGGCCATTCATGAACGTAAGAGCAGCGGGACAGCTCTGTGTTTTTTTCTTAGGCTTTGCACGAAGTCGTGGCGTGGAGAAGCCGAGCGCCGAGAGGGAGGCTGAGCAGGTGCGAGGGGCAGCTTGCGGTGGAGAGCTTTACGGTGCGGCAGGGTGGTGTCGGGCTGCCTCTGGGTGATGTCCTTTGCTTTGCTTTTTCAGGCGCTGTGCGGGCCTCTTCCGGAAGGGCTGAGGATCGGAGGTGAGCGGAGCAGCGTGTCAGTAGTCGTAGGGCTGTTGGGTGCCACCTGGCCACAGAGTAACTTTGTTGCGTTGGTTTTCCCAGGTGCTGGGGGGGGTATCCCCTTCCCCCCCCCCAAGCTGCGGTGTCTGAGTTTGGACCGGGTGTGTCGCAGGTGAGGAGAGGTACTGTGGTGTTTGGGAGGAGGGTGTTTTTGGGGGGAGAGGCCGGAGCGGTGGGGCACGTGGGTGCCGGCTCGCGCTCTCTTTTGGCAGGTGACGACGGGGAAGGTTTGCGACCGAAGGACGATCCGAGAGGACGTGCCTGGCGTCGAGGCAGGCTCTCGAGGACGGCCAGTGGCCCGGAGCACTCCCCAAGCTAAGTTGCGCAGCCCCAGGGTGTTGGTGTGTCGTGTGGGTGTGCACGTGCTGCCAATCAGTGTAGGGCAGAGGGCTCCTCAGGATGAGTGCTGTGCGTGAGGTAGAGGCGGAGGGGGGGGGGTGTGCCAGGCCAGGCAGCTCTAGCGTGTGTCTGCGTTGTTGTGTCCTGTGTCGTGTCCTTCGCCTTCCGCGGCCGCTCTTCTTTGCCTTTGTGGCATCCTTTCAGGGTTTTCTTCCCTGTGTGGTTGCGGTCTTGGGTCTTTCTGGCTGGTGTCTTGTGCATCGATGGTCCTGGCTTTGCTGGCCCCTTTTTGTCACAGAGCGTGGCATTTGACTTTCCTGGGCTTCTCCTAAGCCTCTGAGCCACACAGTTGTAGGTGTCCTGTGTTTTGCTCAGGTCTTGACATTGCTCTTGTCCTGTGTGATTGTGGAGCACAGCGTACACTTTGCAGCGCTAGGGTGTTAGGCATCCAGAGGGTTTTGAGCGGCCTGAGCGCCCAACGTCGTCAATGGGTCGCGTCTCCTTCTGCGCCGCAGACAAAAAGGGTCGGTGTGCGGTGTTGAATTAGCATCGTAGCTGTCTGCGGCCGCTCTTCTTTGCCTTTGTGGCGATGCCCTTTGCCTTCCGCGGCCGCTCTTCTTTGCCTTTGTGGCGATGCCCTTTGCCTTCCGCGGCCGCTCTTCTTTGCCTTTGTGGCGATGCCCTTCGCCTTCCGCGGCCGCTCTTCTTTGCCTTTGTGGCGATGCCCTTCGCCTTCCGCGGCCGCTCTTCTTTGCCTTTGTGGCGATGCCCTTCGCCTTCCGCGGCCGCTCTTCTTTGCCTTTGTGGCGATGCCCTTCGCCTTCCGCGGCCGCTCTTCTTTGCCTTTGTGGCGATGCCCTTTGCCTTCCGCGGCTGCTCTTCTTTGCCTTTGTGGCATCCTTTCAGGGTTTTCTTCCCTGTGTGGTTGCGGTCTTGGGTCTTTCTGGCTGGTGTCTTGTGCATCGATGGTCCTGGCTTTGCTGGCCCCTTTCTGTCACAGAGCGTGGCATTTGACTTTCCTGGGCTTCTCCTAAGCCTCTGAGCCACACAGTTGTGCCATCGTAGGGCTTTGTGGCCATCAAGGTCTTGTGTGTGAGAACCATTTTTTCTGCCTAGGGCCTTTGCTCCATGTTTGTCTGCTGTTTGTGTGCGTGCCTGTTTGTTTGGGCTGGAGGTGCCTCGCCTGTGGGTTTTAGCAATGGCAGCGTGCAGAGTGGAGCGGTGATGGAGGGGAATGGTGATTGGTGAGCTTCTGGGTGCTCCACTTCCTGTTTTTTTGCAGATGCGGAGCAGCGTCGCAGGTGCCTGAGGGTGACAGAGGAGGAACGGAGCTTGTGCGAAGCAGGTGAGCGTGTGAGCGTTGTTGGCAGGAGAGCATCTTGGGCAGCGGTTCCCTGAACAATGTTTGTTTTGTGTGTGTAGGTGGGAAGCCATGAGGCAAGCGGGTTGTTTGTGCCCAGGAGGAGCCCGGCCAGGTGAGTGTTGGTGTGCGAGATGAAGTGGAGCATAGAGTGGGGCTGTTGTGTTGATGGCACGGTCCCCATGGCCCACTGCCGTTCTGGTTTTGCAGGTGCGTGACAGCTCGGCAGGGCGACCCGTAGCCTGGCGTGGAGACGGGTGAGCAGCGCAGGTAAAGGCGTGGGAGCCGAGGGTGGGTGCGGACGGACTGCGCTTTTGCGGGCATGCCCTCAAGGTGTGGTACTTACTCTGACTCTGCAGGCGCTGGACGCAGTTGTGTGGAGCAGCCGAGCGCCGAGAGGGAGGCTGAGCAGGTGCGAGGGGCAGCTTGTGGTGGAGAGCTTTACGGTGCGGCAGGGTGGTGTCGGGCTGCCTCTGGGTGATGTCCTTTGCTTTGCTTTTTCAGGCGCTGTGTGGGCCCCTTCCAGGATGGCTGAGGATCGGAGGTGAGCGGAGCAGCGTGTCAGTAGTCGTAGGGCTGTTGGGTGCCGCCTGGCAGAAGAGTAACTTTGTGTTGTTTTTCCCAGGTGTTGGGGGGGGTAATCCCCCCCCTGCCCCGAAGCTGCACTATCTGAGTTTGGACCGGGTGCGTCGCAGGTGAGGAGAGGGAGTGTGGTGTTTGGGAGGAGGGTGTTTTTGGGGAAGAGGCTGGAGCCATCTGGTGTGCAGGTGACCACTTGTGTTTTGGCAGGTGGTGAAGGTGAAGGTTTGTGACTGAAGGAAGATCAGAGAGGATTTGCCTGGTATCGAGGCTGGCTCTCGAGGATGGATGGTGACGTGCAGCAATGCCCAAGCTAAGTGGAGGGGGGTCAAGGGCGTTGGCATGTCTTGGGGGTTTGTGTGTATGTGTTTGCTGACAATCAGTGCAGTGTTGAGTGCTCTTTAGGATGAGTGTTTTTGAGGTCGAGGCTGTGGGGCTGTGCTAGAGGCTGGGCATCTCCAACCTGTCTGTGGTGATGTGTGCTGTATGTTGTGTGTTGTAGGTGTCCTGTGTTTTGCTTAGGTCTTGATGTTGCTCTTGTCCTTTGTGCTCATGGAGCACAGTGCTGACTTAAAAGCACTGGTGTGGTAGGCATCTGCAGGCTTTTGAGTGGCCTGTGTCTTGAGCATTGTGGGAAGGAATCATATCTCCTGCTGTGCTGCCTGCAAAAAGGGGTATCTTGTTGCGTCGGATTTGCATCGTAGCTATCTGTGGCCGCTCTTCTGTGGCGCTTCTTTTGGCGGCGGCGCTTCTTTTGGCGGCGGCGCTTCTTTTGGCGGCGGCGCTTCTTTTGGCGGCGGCGCTTCTTTTGGCGGCGGCGCTTCTTTTGGCGGCGGCGCTTCTTTGCCTTTGGGGCTCCCTTTCAGGGTTTTCTTCCCTGTGTGATCATGGCCTTGGGTTTTTCTGGCCAGCCTCTTGTGCATCCACAGTCCTGGCTTTGCTGGCCCCTTTCTGTCACAGGCCATGGCATTTGAGTCTTTCCTGGGCTTCTCCTGAGTCTGAAAGCCGCAGGGTTGTGGTGTCGTCGGGCTTTGTGCCCGGCAGGCTCTTATGCGTGAGAACTGTTTTTTGTGCCTAGGGCTTTCCTCTGTGTTTGTGTGTGCTGTTTGTGTGTGTGCCTGTTTGTTTGGAGCTGGAGGTGCCTTGCCTGTGGGTTTTAGCAATGGCAGCGTGCAGAGTGGAGCGGTGATGGGGAGTGGAATGGGGATAGGTCTGCCTTGGGGTGTTCCCTTTTGTGTTGCTTTTGCAGATGCAGAGCATTGTTCCAGGTACTCAAGGGAGACGGAGGAAGACCGAGACGTGCACTAAGGAGGTGAGCTCGTGAGTGCTGTTTGCAGGAGGGTGTCTTGGGCAGCGGTTCCCTGAACAATGTTTGTTTTGTGTTTGTAGGTGGGAAGCCGTGAGGCAAGCGGGTTGCTTGTGCCTAGGAGGAGCCCGGCCAGGTGAGTGTTGGTGTGCGAGATGGAGCAGAGCGTGGAGCGGGTCTGTTGTGTTGTTGGTGCTGTGCCTGTTGCCCAGTGGTGTTCTGGTTTTGCAGGTGCGTGGCGGAGCTTGGCGCGGCCTCCTGTAGCCTGACAGTGGGGAAGGGTGAGCGGCACAGGTAAAGGTGTGGGAGCGGTGGGTGGGTGTGGACGGGCTGCGGTTTTGTGGCCATCCCCTCAAGCTGTGGTATTGTCTCTGACTTTGCAGGTGTAGGATGCAGTTGTGGTGTGGAGAAGCCGAGTGCTGAGGCGGAGGCTGAGCAGGGTAAGAGGGGGCAGCTTGTCGTTGAGAGCTTTAGCATGTGGTTGGGTGGTGCCGGGCTGCCTTTTGGTGATGTGTTCTGTTGTGCTTTTTTTCAGGTGCTGTGGGGGGGCCTTTTCTGGGATGGCTGAGGATCTGAGATGCAGTAGAATGGTGAGTCCTTTGTAGTAGGGCTGTTGGGTGCTGCCTGGCAGAAGAGTGACTTTTGTGTTGTTTTTCCCAGGTGCTGTGGGTGTCCTAGTGCTGGGCAGGATCTCTGAGTTTGGAACGGTCGTGTTTCAGGTGAGCGGAGGGACCGTGTTGTTTTGGAGGAGGGTGTTTTTTGGGGAAGAGGGTGGAGCTGTGTGGCATGCAGGTGATGGTTTGTGGTCTGTTTTGGCAGGCAGTGAGGGCGAAGGAAGATCAGAGAGGAGGTGCCTGGCATCGAGGCTGGCTCTTGAGGATGGACGGTGACGCACGGCAGTGCCCAAGCTAAGTGGAGGGGGTCAAGGGTGTTGGTGTGTCTTGGGCGGTGTGTGTGGGGGGGGTGTGTATGCATGTGCTGCCAATCAGTGTAGTGTGGAGGCCTCCTGAGGGTGGGTGCTGTGTGTGAGGTAGAGGCAGAGGTGGGTGTGGTAGTCCGGGCAGCTCCAGCCTGCGTCTGTGTTGTTGTGTACTGTGTGGTGTGTGTTGTAGGTGTCCTGTGTTTTGCAGAGGTGTTGATGTTGCTCTTGTCCTGTGTGATTGTGGAGCACGGTGTAAACTTTGCAGGGCTAGGGTGTTAGGCATCCGCAGGCTATTGAGCGGCCCGAGCGCTCAGCGTTGCGTCGAGGGACGGTGTCTCCTCGTGTGCCGCCCACCAAAAGGGTCGGTGTGTTGCGCTGAATTAGCTTCGTAGCTGTCTGTGGCTGTTCATCTTTGTGGCGATACTCCTCGCCTTCCGCGGCCGCTCATCTTTGCGGCAATGCTCTTCCTCGCCTTCCGCGGCCGCTCATCTTTGCGGCAATGCTCTTCCTCGCCTTCCGCGGCCGCTCATCTTTGCGGCAATGCTCTTCCTCGCCTTCCGCGGCCGCTCATCTTTGCGGCAATGCTCTTCCTCGCCTTCCGCGGCCGCTCATCTTTGCGGCAATGCTCTTCCTCGCCTTCCGCGGCCGCTCATCTTTGCGGCAATGCTCTTCCTCGCCTTCCGCGGCCGCTCATCTTTGCGGCAATGCTCTTCCTCGCCTTCCGCGGCCGCTCATCTTTGCGGCAATGCTCTTCCTCGCCTTCATGGCATGCTTTCAGGGTTTTCTTCCCTGTGTGGTTGTGGTCTTGGGTCTTTCTGGCCAGCCTCTTGTGCATTGATGGTCCTGGCTTTGCTGGCTGCTTTCTGTCACAGACCGTGGCGTTTGACTTTCCTGGGCTTCTCCCGAGCCTCTGAGCTGCACAGTTGTGGCATTGTAGGGCTTTGTGGCCCGCGGGGTCCTATGCGTGAGAACTGTTCTTTCTGCGTAGGGCTTTGTTCTGTGTTTGTGTGTGCTGTGTGTGAGCGTGCATGTTTGTTTGGTGCTGGAGGTGTGTTGCCTGTGGGTTTTAGCAATGGCAGTGTGCAGCATGGAGTGGTGAAGGGGAGTGGAATGGGGATAGGTCTGCCTTTGGGTGCTGCGGTTTGTGTTGCTTTTGCAGATGCAGAGCAGTGTTCCAGGTACTCAAGGGAGACGGAGGAAGACCGAGACGTGCTCTAAGGAGGTGAGCTTGTGAGTGTTGTTGGCAAGAGAGTGTTCTGGGTGGCGGTTTGCTGAATGCTTTTTGTTTTGTGTTTGTAGGTGGGAAGCCGTGAGGCAAGTGGGTTGCTTGTGCCTAGGAGGAGCCCGGCCAGGTGAGTGTTGGTCTGCGAGATGGAGCAGAGCGTAGAGCGGGGCTGTTGTGTTGTTGGTGCTGTGCCTGTTGCCCAGTGGTGTTCTGGTTTTGCAGGTGCGTGGCAGAGCTTGGCGCGGCCTCCTGTAGCATGACAGCGGGGAAGGGTGAGCAGCACAGGTAAAGGTGTGGGAGCAAGGGGTGGGTGTGGATGGGCTGTGCTTTTGCAAACATCCCCTCAAGGTGTGGTGTTTTCTCTGGTTCTGCAGGTGTAGGATGCAGTTGTGGCGTGGAGAAGCCGAGTGCTGAGGCGGAGGCTGAGCAGGTAAGAGGGGGCAGCTTGTCGTTGAGAGCTTTATCATTTGGTTGGGTGGTGTCGGGCTGCCTCTCAGTAATGTCTTTTGTTGTGCTTTTTTTCAGGTGCTGTGGGGGGCCTCTTCCCGGATGGCTGAGGATTTGAGGTGAGTGGCACGGTGTGCCTTTTGTAGTAGGGCTGTTGGGTGCTGCCTGGCAGAAGAGTGACTTTGTGTTGTTTTTCCCAGGTGCTGTGGGTGTCCTAGTGCTGGGCAGGATCTCTGAGTTTGGAAGGGACGTGTTTCAGGTGAGCGGAGGGACTGTGTTGTTTTGGAGGGGGGTGTTTTTTGGGGAAGAGGCTGGAGGTGTGTGGCATGCAGGTGATGGTTTGTGGTCTGTTTTGGCAGGCGGTGAGGGCGAAGGAAGATCAGAGAGGAGGTGCCTGGCATCGAGGCTGGCTCTTGAGGATGGACAGTGACGCACGGCAGTGCCCAAGCTAAGTGGAGGGGGTCAAGGGTGTTGGTGTGTCTTGGGCGGTGTGTGTGGGGGGGGGTGTGTATGCATGTGCTGCCAATCAGTGTAGTGTGGAGGCCTCCTGAGGGTGGGTGCTGTGTGTGAGGTAGAGGCAGAGGTGGGTGTGGTAGTCCGGGCAGCTCCAGCCTGTGTCTGTGTTGTTGTGTGCTGTGTTCTGTGTGTGTTGTAGGTGTCCTGTGTTTTGCAGAGGTGTTGATGTTGCTCTTGTCCTGTGTGATTGTGGAGCACGGTGTAAACTTTGCAGGGCTAGGGTGTTAGGCATCCGCAGGCTATTGAGCGGCCCGAGCGCTCAGCGTTGCGTCGAGGGACGGTGTCTCCTCGTGTGCCGCCCACCAAAAGGGTCGGTGTGTTGCGCTGAATTAGCTTCGTAGCTGTCTGTGGCTGTTCATCTTTGTGGCGATACTCCTCGCCTTCCGCGGCCACTCATCTTTGTGGTGATGCTCCTCACCTTCCGTGGCTGCTCTTCCTCGCCTTCCGTGGCCACTCTTCTTTGTGGCGATGCTCTTCCTCGCCTTCTGCGGCCGCTCATCTTTGCGGCAATGCTCTTCCTCGCCTTCCGCGGCCGCTCTTCCTTGCATTCCGTGGCCGTTCATCTTTGTGGCGATGCTCTTCCTCGCCTTCCACGGCTGCTCTTCCTCGCCTTCTGCAGCCATTCATCTTCGTGGCGATGCTCTTCCTTGCCTTCCGCAGCTGCTCTTCCTTGCCTTCGTGGCATCCTTTCAGGGTGGTCTTCCCTGTGTGGTTTCAGCCTTGGATCTTTCTGGCTGGCCTCTCGTGTGTTCACGGTCCTGGCTTTGCCAGCTGCTTGCCATTATGGGCTTCTCCCGTGCCCGTGAGCCGCAGGGATGTGTCGTTGTAGGGCTTTCTGGCCGAGAGTGTTGTTTGTGCTGTGATTGTTGTTGTGTCTGTGTGTTTGTGTCTTTGTGTGTGGAGCTGGAGCTGCCTCGCCTGTGGGTGTAGCAGAGGGTGTGGGCTGTGCTAAGTACTGTCTCCATGGGACCTTGTTAGGGTTTCTGTGAGAGTGAAACTGTAAGGCAAAGCATAGTTTTATTGTTTGTATATTTATTTGATGGATGGGAATGGTGTTTTTGGTGGGAGCCTGTTCACGGCAGTGCAGCGTTCCCTTTTAAATGGTTGGAAATTGGCTGTGTTAGTAGAGGTGAGGAATGGCTGCGGTGGGAGGGTGTGGGTAATTGTGTGGTTGTTGGTAGGGTTTGGTATTGAGTGTATCTAAGTCTGTATGCATGTGTTTGGTTTGTTTTCTGATTGTACTTAGCATTTAGAGTTTTTTTTTTAATGGAAACCCCCAGGTGGGTGAAATTTTTTTTTTTCCCCCTGACTTTTTTTTCCTGTGGTGTTGTTCACTGCCTGAGGTGATTTGATCATTGCCCATGTTGCTGTGCAGGTCGGGCTGGGTTTTTTTTAGGCAGGGTGGTATGTGGAAATGCTCAGTAATGCTGTTTCCGCGAGCGGTCCTAAAAACTGGTGCTGTTCACCATGTAGCGCAGGGAGGCAGAGTGCCTGTGGTGGGAGTGAGTGGACAGTCGTGTGGATGTTGGGGGGGGGGGGTTTAGTATGGAATGTGTCTAACCTTGTATGCACCTTTTGTTCTTACAGGCTGTAGTTAGCAAGTAAAATTTTTTTCTTTTTTTTTTTTACAAAAAAAAACCCCAGCCGGGGGATTTTTTTTTTGCTTCCCCCGGCTGGGTTTTTTTTTCCCCGGTCCCGGTCACTCCGCGAGGCGACGATCGTCGCCAATGTCGGCGCGGAGGTGCGGCTCGGGGCCGGGGTTTTCTAGGCAGGGCGGTATTTGGAAGCGCTCGGTAAGGTTGTTACCGAGAGCTGTCCCAAAAAACTGCTGGTGTTTCCTTGTAAGTGCAGGGAGGTAGAGTGTACGCTGCCGGATGGGCGTAGCATCGGTGCGATTGTAGAGAAGGTCGGTGAAGAGTGTGTGCAGCTGCTGTGCATGGTGGGCTGGTATGTTATGTTGTTCGGGTGGTTTTGTTTAGTGTTTTGTAACTGACATGTCTTTCCCCCTTTTTTTTTGGAGGTGCAGAAGCGGCTGTCCTGTAGTGTGGAGATGAGCATGCTTATGTAGTGATGAATGAAGGTGGAGGTGTTTCTCATGCTGTTGGAATAAGGAGATTGTTGTAGTTTTTTTTTCCTTTTTGGAGCAATAAAGATGATAGAGGTGGCTGTGTTTGTGTCTCCTTTCCAATAAAGAGGATTTTGTTGTTTGTTTCTGTTGTGTTATTTCCATACATGTTGCACAGAAGTCCTTTGCTCTTGTTCACCTTCCCCTTTCAAGTCGAAATAGGAGAGAAAATTTATCCTGGTTCTTATTTGTATGGTGGTCTTGCTGTGGCCTCCTAAAAAAGAAAGAAAGAGCAGGACCAATTTTTTCTCTTATTTTGTCTCTCATTGACCTTCTTTTGTTTTTTTCTCCCTCCTGCCTTGTTGTCCTCCTTTGCTTTCCCCCTCTTGCTTTGTGCTTACTTTTGCTTTCTCCCTCTGTGTTCTTTCCTGTAGTTTTTCTATTTTATCTCTGCTGTCATAATGTTAGCCTCTATGTTGGTTATTCTATTTCTCCTTATTTCAGTATTTCTCCTTTTTTTTCTTTTTCTTTTCCTCGGTGGTTAGAGTCCCCCCTCTGGGCTCTGGTTTTATTTTATGATTTTTGTCCACTGTAATTTTGTCTATCTCCTCTCTCCCTCCTCTCTTTGCTCTCTCCCTCCTCTCTTTGCTCTCTCCCTCCTCTCTTTGCTCTCTCCCTCCTCTCTTTGCTCTCTCCCTCCTCTCTTTGCTCTCTCCCTCCTCTCTTTGCTCTCTCCCTCCTCTCTTTGCTCTCTCCCTCCTCTCTTTGCTCTCTCCCTCCTCTCTTTGCTCTCTCCCTCCTCTCTTTGCTCTCTCCCTCCTCTCTTTGCTCTCTCCCTCCTCTCTTTGCTCTCTCCCTCCTCTCTTTGCTCTCTCCCTCCTCTCTTTGCTCTCTCCCTCCTCTCTTTGCTCTCTCCCTCCTCTCTTTGCTCTCTCCCTCCTCTCTTTGCTCTCTCCCTCCTCTCTTTGCTCTCTCCCTCCTCTCTTTGCTCTCTCCCTCCTCTCTTTGCTCTCTCCCTCCTCTCTTTGCTCTCTCCCTCCTCTCTTTGCTCTCTCCCTCCTCTCTTTGCTCTCTCCCTCCTCTCTTTGCTCTCTCCCTCCTCTCTTTGCTCTCTCCCTCCTCTCTTTGCTCTCTCCCTCCTCTCTTTGCTCTCTCCCTCCTCTCTTTGCTCTCTCCCTCCTCTCTTTGCTCTCTCCCTCCTCTCTTTGCTCTCTCCCTCCTCTCTTTGCTCTCTCCCTCCTCTCTTTGCTCTCTCCCTCCAGCATGCTAATTGGGAGTAATCAATTATTATCCCAATTTATTCAGATAATAATTCTTTACTCCCAATTAGCATCCTAACCCTGCCACTAATTTCATTAAATATGCAAATTCATTTTCCCTCCTCTTATTGTTTTTATTCTTTTATATACACCCTATACAGCAATCTATACACAGCAGCCTACACCCCCACCCCCCACCCCACCCCTAGGGGGAGCCTGCCACACTACAGTTACAGGAGTCACCCTACATTCAGGCCCCTAGGGTTAACCACTAGGGACTA
>NW_027182622.1:0-36539 GCF_040807025.1 Struthio camelus
CTCCCTCTCCCCTGGAACCTCTCCCGCCCTCTCCCTCCCTCTCGTCTGGACCCTTTTCCTCCCGCTCCCTCCCTCTCCCTCCATTTCCCTCGGACCCTCGGACCCTCTCCCTTCCTCTCCCTCCCTCTCGCCTTGAACCTCTCACCCTCCCTCTCCTCTCCCTCTCCTCCTTCTCGTCTGGACTCTCTCCCTCCCTCTCCTTCCCTCTCTCCTGTACCCTCTCCCTCCCTCTCCCTCCCTCTTCCTCCATCTCCCTTCCTCTCGGCTGGAACCTCTCCCGCCCTCTCCTTCCCTCTCGCCTGGACCCTCTTTCTCCCTCTCCCTCCCTCTCCCCTGGACCCTCTCTGTCCCACTCCCTCCCTCTCCCCTGGACCCTCTCCCTCCCGCTCCCTCCCTCTCTCCTGTACCCTCTCCCTCCCTCTCCCTCCCTCTTCCTCCCTCTCCCTTCCTCTCGGCTGGAACCTCTCCCGCCCTCTCCTTCCCTGTCGCCTGGACCCTCTTTCTCCCTCTCCCTCCCTCTCCCCTGGACCCTCTCTGTCCCTCTCCCTCCCTCTCGCCTAGACCCTCTCCCTTCCGCTCCCTCCCTCTCTCCTGCACCCTCTCCTCCCCCTCCCTCCATTTCCCTCGAACCCTCTCCCTTCCTCTCCCTCCCTCTCGTCTGGACCCTCTCTCTCCCTCTCCCTCCGTCTGCCTCCCTCTCCCTCCCTCTCGTCTGGACCCTCTCCCGCCCTCTCCCTCCCTCTCCTCTGGATCATCTCCCTCCCTCTCCCTCCCTCTCGCCTGGACCCTCTCCCTCCCTCTCCCTCCCTTTCCCTCGGACCCTCTCCATTCCTATCCCTCCCTCTCGCCTGGACCCTCTCCCTCCCTCTCCCTCCGTCTACCTCCCTCTCCCTCCCTCTCGCCTGGACCCTCTCCCTCCCTCTCCCTCCGTCTGCCTCCCTCTCCCTCCCTCTCGCCTGGCCCCTCTCCTTTCCTCTCCCTCCCTCTCGCCTGGACCTTCTCCATTCCTCTCCCTCCCTCTCGTCTGGCTCCCTCTCCCTCCCTCTCCCTCCCTCTCCCTCCGTCTGCCTCCCTCTCCCTCCCTCTCGTCTGGACCCTCTCCCTCCCTCTCCCTCCGTCTGCCACCCTCTCCCTCCCTCTCGTCTGGACCCTCTCCCTCCCTCTCCCTCCCTCTCGTCTGGACCCTCTCCCTCCTTCTCCCTCCCTCTCGCCTGGACCCTCTCATTCCTCTCCCTCCCTCTCTCCTGGACCCTCTCCCTCCCTCTCCCTCCCTCTGCCTCCCTCGCCCTCCTTCTCGTCTGGACCCTCTCTCTCCCTCTCCCTCCCGCTGCCTCCCTCTGCCTTCCCTCTCGTCTGGACCCTCTCTCTCACTCTCCCTCCCTCTTGCCTGGACCCTCTTCCTCCCTCTCCCTCCCTCTCCCCTGGACCCTCTCCCTCCCTCTCCCTCCTTCACGTCTGGACCCTCTCCCTGCCTCTCCCTCCCTCTCCCCTGCAGCCTCTCCCGCCCTCTCCCTCCCTCTCGTCTGGACCCTCTTCCTCCCTCTCCCTCCCTCTCCCTCCATTTCCCTCGGACCCTCTCCATTCCTCTCCCTCCCCCCTCGCCTGGACCCTCTCCCTCCCTCTCCTCCCTCTGCCTCCCTCTCGCCTGCACCCTCTCTCTCCCTCTCCCTCCTTTTCTCCTTTACCCACTCCCTCCCTCTCACCTGCACCCTCTCCCTGCCTCTCCCTTCCTCTCCCCTGCAGCCTCTTCCTTCCTCTCCCTTCCTCTCGTCTGGACCCTCTCCCTCCCTCTCCTCCCTCTGCCTCCCTCTCGCCTGCACCCTCTCTCTCCCTCTCCCTCCTTTTCTCCTTTACCCACTCCCTCCCTCTCACCTGCACCCTCTCCCTGCCTCTCCCTTCCTCTCCCCTGCAGCCTCTCCCTTCCTCTCCCTCCCTCTCGTCTGGACCCTCTCCCTCCCTCTCCCTCCCTCTCCCTCCCTCTGCCTCCCTCTCCCTCCTTCTCGTCTGGACCCCCTCTCTCCCTCTCCCTCCCGCTGCCTCCCTCTCCCTCCTTCTCGTCTGGACCCTCTCCCTCCCTCTCCCTCCCTCTCGTCTGGACCCTCTCCCTCCTTCTCCCTCCCTCTCTCCTGGACCCTCTCCCTCCCTCTCCCTCCCTCTGCCTCCCTCTCCCTCCTTCTCGTCTGGACCCTCTCTCTCACTCTCCCTCTCGCTGCCTCCCTCTCCCTTCCCTCTCGTCTGGACCCTCTCTCTCACTCTCCCTCCCTCTCCCCTGGACCCTCTCCCGCCCTCTCCCTCTCTCTCGTATGGACCCTCTCCCTCCCTCTCCCTCCCTCTCCCTCCATTTCCCTCGGACCCTCTCCACTCCTCTCCCTCCCTCTCGTCTGGACCCTCTCCCTCCCTCTCCCTCCCTCTGCCTCCCTCTACCTCCCTCTCGTCTGGACCCTCTCCCTCCATCTCCCTCCGTCTGCCTCCCTCTCCCTCCCTCTCCCCTGGACCCTCTCCCTCCCTCTCCCTCCTTCACGTCTGGACCCTCTCCCTGCCTCTCCCTCCCTCTCCCCTGCAGCCTCTCCCGCCCTCTCCCTCCCTCTCGTCTGGACCCTCTCCCTCCCTCTCCCTCCTTCTCGTCTGGACCCTCTCCCTCCCTCTCCCTCCCTCTCCCCTTCAGCCTCTCCCGCCCTCTCCCTCCCTCTCGTCTGCACCCTCTTCCTCCCTGTCCCTCTCTCTCCCTCCATTTCCCTCGTACCCTCTCCATTCCTCTCCCTCCCTCTCGCCTGGACCCTCTCCCTCCCTCTGCCTCCCTCTGCCTCCCTCTCCCTCCTTCTCGTCTGGACTCTCTCCCTCCCTCTCCTTCCCTCTCTCCTGTACCCTCTCTGTCCCTCTCCCTCCCGCTGCCTCCCTCTCCCTCCTTCTCGTCTGGACCCTCTCCCTCCCTCTCCCTCCCTCTCGTCTGGACCCTCTCCCTCCTTCTCCCTCCCTCTCTCCTGGACCCTCTCCCTCCCTCTCCCTCCCTCTGCCTCCCTCTCCCTCCTTCTCGTCTGGACCCTCTCTCTCACTCTCCCTCTCGCTGCCTCCCTCTCCCTTCCCTCTCGTCTGGACCCTCTCTCTCACTCTCCCTCCCTCTCCCCTGGACCCTCTCCCGCCCTCTCCCTCTCTCTCGTATGGACCCTCTCCCTCCCTCTCCCTCCCTCTCCCTCCATTTCCCTCGGACCCTCTCCACTCCTCTCCCTCCCTCTCGTCTGGACCCTCTCCCTCCCTCTCCCTTCGTCTGCCTCCCTCTACCTCCCTCTCGTCTGGACCCTCTCCCTCCATCTCCCTCCGTCTGCCTCCCTCTCCCGCCCGCTCGCCTGGCCCCTCTCCTTTCCTCTCCCTCCCTCTCCCCTGGACCTTCTCCATTCCTCTCCCTCCCTCTCCCCTGGACCCTCTCCTGCCCTCTCCCTCCCTCTCGCCTGGACCCTCTCCCTCCCTCTCCCTCCTTCTCGTCTGGACCCTCTCCCTCCCTCTCCCTCCCTCTCCCCTTCAGCCTCTCCCGCCCTCTCCCTCCCTCTCGTCTGGACCCTCTTCCTCCCTGTCCCTCTCTCTCCCTCCATTTCCTTCGTACCCTCTCCATTCCTCTCCCTCCCTCTCGCCTGGACCCTCTCCCTCCCTCTCCCTCCCTCTGCCTCCCTCTCCCTCCTTCTCGTCTGGACTCTCTCCCTCCCTCTCCTTCCCTCTCTCCTGTACCCTCTCTGTCCCTCTCCCTCCCCCTTCCTCCCTCTCCCTTCCTCTCGGCTGGAACCTCTCCCGCCCTCTCCTTCCCTGTCGCCTGGACCCTCTTTCTCCCTCTCCCCTGAACCCTCTCTGTCCCTCTCCCTCCCTCTCGCCTAGACCCTCTCCCTCCCGCTCCCTCCCTCTCTCCTGCACCCTCTCCTCCCCCTCCCTCCATTTCCCTCGAACCCTCTCCATTCCTCTCCCTCCCTCTCCCTCGGACCCTCTCCCTCCCTCTCCCTCGGACCCTCTCCCTGCCTCTCCCCCCCTCTCCCTCCCTCTCCCTCCCTCTCGTCTGGACCCTCTCCCTCCTTCTCCCTCCCTCTCGCCTGGACCCTCTCCATTCCTCTCCCTCCCTCTCGCCTGGACTCTCTCCCTTCCTCTCCCTCCCTCTGCCTCCCTCTCCCTCCTTCTCGTCTGGACCCTCTCTGTCCGTCTCCCTCCCGCTGCCTCCCTCTCCCTCCTTCTCGTCTGGCCCCTCTCCCTCCTTCTCCCTCCCTCTTGCCTGGACCCTCTCCATTCCTCTCCCTCCCTCTCGTCTGGACCCTCTCCCTCCCTCTCCCTCCCTCTGCCTCCCTCTCCCTCCCTCTCGTCTGGACCCTCTCTCTCCCTCTCCCTCCCGCTGCCTCCCTCTCCCGCCCTCTCGCCTGGCCCCTCTCCTTTCCTCTCCCTCCCTCTCCTCTGGATCATCTCCCTCCCTCTCCCTCCCTCTCCCCTGGACCCTCTCCCTCCCTCTCCCTCCCTCTCGCCTGGACCCTCTCCTTTCCTCTCCCTCCCTCTCCTCTGGATTATCTCCCTCCCTCTCCCTCCGTCTGCCTCCCTCTCCCTCCCTCTCGCCTGGACCCTCTCCTTTCCTCTCCCTCCCTCTCCTCTGGATTATCTCCCTCCCTCTCCCTTCCTCTCCCCTGGACCCTCTCCCGCCGTCTCCCTCCCTGTCCCTCGGACCCTCTCCCTCCCTCTCCCTCCCTCTCCCCTGGAACCTCTCCCGCCCTCTCCCTCCCTCTCGTCTGGACCCTTTTCCTCCCGCTCCCTCCCTCTCCCTCCATTTCCCTCGGACCCTCGGACCCTCTCCCTTCCTCTCCCTCCCTCTCGCCTTGAACCTCTCACTCCCTCTCCCTCCCTCTGCCTCCCTCTCCCTCCTTCTCGTCTGGACTCTCTCCCTCCCTCTCCTTCCCTCTCTCCTGTACCCTCTCCCTCCCTCTCCCTCCCTCTTCCTCCATCTCCCTTCCTCTCGGCTGGAACCTCTCCCGCCCTCTCCTTCCCTCTCGCCTGGACCCTCTTTCTCCCTCTCCCTCCCTCTCCCCTGGACCCTCTCTGTCCCACTCCCTCCCTCTCCCCTGGACCCTCTCCCTCCCGCTCCCTCCCTCTCTCCTGTACCCTCTCCCTCCCTCTCCCTCCCTCTTCCTCCCTCTCCCTTCCTCTCGGCTGGAACCTCTCCCGCCCTCTCCTTCCCTGTCGCCTGGACCCTCTTTCTCCCTCTCCCTCCCTCTCCCCTGGACCCTCTCTGTCCCTCTCCCTCCCTCTCGCCTAGACCCTCTCCCTTCCGCTCCCTCCCTCTCTCCTGCACCCTCTCCTCCCCCTCCCTCCATTTCCCTCGAACCCTCTCCCTTCCTCTCCCTCCCTCTCGTCTGGACCCTCTCTCTCCCTCTCCCTCCGTCTGCCTCCCTCTCCCTCCCTCTCGTCTGGACCCTCTCCCGCCCTCTCCCTCCCTCTCCTCTGGATCATCTCCCTCCCTCTCCCTCCCTCTCGCCTGGACCCTCTCCCTCCCTCTCCCTCCCTTTCCCTCGGACCCTCTCCATTCCTATCCCTCCCTCTCGCCTGGACCCTCTCCCTCCCTCTCCCTCCGTCTACCTCCCTCTCCCTCCCTCTCGCCTGGACCCTCTCCCTCCCTCTCCCTCCGTCTGCCTCCCTCTCCCTCCCTCTCGCCTGGCCCCTCTCCTTTCCTCTCCCTCCCTCTCGCCTGGACCTTCTCCATTCCTCTCCCTCCCTCTCGTCTGGCTCCCTCTCCCTCCCTCTCCCTCCCTCTCCCTCCGTCTGCCTCCCTCTCCCTCCCTCTCGTCTGGACCCTCTCCCTCCCTCTCCCTCCGTCTGCCACCCTCTCCCTCCCTCTCGTCTGGACCCTCTCCCTCCCTCTCCCTCCCTCTCGTCTGGACCCTCTCCCTCCTTCTCCCTCCCTCTCGCCTGGACCCTCTCCATTCCTCTCCCTCCCTCTCTCCTGGACCCTCTCCCTCCCTCTCCCTCCCTCTGCCTCCCTCGCCCTCCTTCTCGTCTGGACCCTCTCTCTCCCTCTCCCTCCCGCTGCCTCCCTCTGCCTTCCCTCTCGTCTGGACCCTCTCTCTCACTCTCCCTCCCTCTTGCCTGGACCCTCTTCCTCCCTCTCCCTCCCTCTCCCCTGGACCCTCTCCCTCCCTCTCCCTCCTTCACGTCTGGACCCTCTCCCTGCCTCTCCCTCCCTCTCCCCTGCAGCCTCTCCCGCCCTCTCCCTCCCTCTCGTCTGGACCCTCTTCCTCCCTCTCCCTCCCTCTCCCTCCATTTCCCTCGGACCCTCTCCATTCCTCTCCCTCCCCCCTCGCCTGGACCCTCTCCCTCCCTCTCCTCCCTCTGCCTCCCTCTCGCCTGCACCCCTCTCTCTCCCTCTCCCTCCTTTTCTCCTTTACCCACTCCCTCCCTCTCACCTGCACCCTCTCCCTGCCTCTCCCTTCCTCTCCCCTGCAGCCTCTCCCTTCCTCTCCCTCCCTCTCGTCTGGACCCTCTCCCTTCCTCTCCCTCCCTCTCCCTCCCTCTGCCTCCCTCTCCCTCCTTCTCGTCTGGACCCTCTCTCTCCCTCTCCCTCCCTCTGCCTCCCTCTCCCTCCTTCTCGTCTGGACCCTCTCCCTCCCTCTCCCTCCCTCTCGTCTGGACCCTCTCCCTCCTTCTCCCTCCCTCTCGTCTGGACCCTCTCCCTCCTTCTCCCTCCCTCTCTCCTGGACCCTCTCCCTCCCTCTCCCTCCCTCTGCCTCCCTCTCCCTCCTTCTCGTCTGGACCCTCTCTCTCCCTCTCCCTCTCGCTGCCTCCCTCTCCCTTCCCTCTCGTCTGGACCCTCTCTCTCACTCTCCCTCCCTCTCCCCTGGACCCTCTCCCGCCCTCTCCCTCTCTCTCGTATGGACCCTCTCCCTCCCTCTCCCTCCCTCTCCCTCCATTTCCCTCGGACCCTCTCCACTCCTCTCCCTCCCTCTCGTCTGGACCCTCTCCCTCCCTCTCCCTTCGTCTGCCTCCCTCTACCTCCCTCTCGTCTGGACCCTCTCCCTCCATCTCCCTCCGTCTGCCTCCCTCTCCCTCCCTCTCGCCTGGCCCCTCTCCTTTCCTCTCCCTCCCTCTCCCCTGGCCCTTCTCCATTCCTCTCCCTCCCTCTCCCCTGGACCCTCTCCTGCCCTCTCCCTCCCTCTCGCCTGGACCCTCTCCCTCCCTCTCCCTCCTTCTCGCCTGGACCCTCTCCCTCCCTCTCCCTCCCTCTCCCCTTCAGCCTCTCCCGCCCTCTCCCTCCCTCTCGTCTGGACCCTCTTCCTCCCTGTCCCTCTCTCTCCCTCCATTTCCCTCGTACCCTCTCCATTCCTCTCCCTCCCTCTCGCCTGGACCCTCTCCCTCCCTCTGCCTCCCTCTGCCTCCCTCTCCCTCCTTCTCGTCTGGACTCTCTCCCTCCCTCTCCTTCCCTCTCTCCTGTACCCTCTCTGTCCCTCTCCCTCCCCCTTCCTCCCTCTCCCTTCCTCTCGGCTGGAACCTCTCCCGCCCTCTCCTTCCCTGTCGCCTGGACCCTCTTTCTCCCTCTCCCCTGAACCCTCTCTGTCCCTCTCCCTCCCTCTCGCCTAGACCCTCTCCCTCCCGCTCCCTCCCTCTCTCCTGCACCCTCTCCTCCCCCTCCCTCCATTTCCCTCGAACCCTCTCCATTCCTCTCCCTCCCTCTCCCTCGGACCCTCTCCCTCCCTCTCCCTCGGACCCTCTCCCTGCCTCTCCCCCCCTCTCCCTCCCTCTCCCTCCCTCTCGTCTGGACCCTCTCCCTCCTTCTCCCTCCCTCTCGCCTGGACCCTCTCCATTCCTCTCCCTCCCTCTCGCCTGGAACCTCTCTGTCCCTCTCCCTCCTTCTCCACTGGACCCTCTCTATCCATCTCCCTCCCTGTCGCCTGGAGCCTCACCCTTCCTCTCCCTCACTCTCCCTCGGACCCTCTCCCTGCCTCTCCCCCCCTCTGCCTCCCTCTCCCTCCCTCTCGTCTGGACCCTCTCCCTCCTTCTCCCTCCTTCTCGTCTGGACCCTCTCCCTCCCTCTCCCTCCCTCTCCCCCGGACCCTCTCCCGCCCTCTCCCTCCCTCTCGTCTGGACCCTTTTCCTCCCGCTCCCTCCCTCTCCCTCCATTTCCCTCGGACCCTCGGACCCTCTCCCTTCCTCTCCCTCCCTCTCGCCTTGAACCTCTCACTCCCTCTCCCTCCCTCTGCCTCCCTCTCCCTCCTTCTCGTCTGGACTCTCTCCCTCCCTCTCCTTCCCTCTCTCCTGTACCCTCTCCCTCCCTCTCCCTCCCTCTTCCTCCATCTCCCTTCCTCTCGGCTGGAACCTCTCCCGCCCTCTCCTTCCCTCTCGCCTGGACCCTCTTTCTCCCTCTCCCTCCCTCTCCCCTGGACCCTCTCTGTCCCACTCCCTACCTCTCCCCTGGACCCTCTCCCTCCCGCTCCCTCCCTCTCTCCTGTACCCTCTCCCTCCCTCTCCCTCCCTCTTCCTCCCTCTCCCTTCCTCTCGGCTGGAACCTCTCCCGCCCTCTCCTTCCCTGTCGCCTGGACCCTCTTTCTCCCTCTCCCTCCCTCTCCCCTGGACCCTCTCTGTCCCTCTCCCTCCCTCTCGCCTAGACCCTCTCCCTCCCGCTCCCTCCCTCTCTCCTGCACCCTCTCCTCCCCCTCCCTCCATTTCCCTCGAACCCTCTCCCTTCCTCTCCCTCCCTCTCGTCTGGACCCTCTCCCTCCCTCTCCCTCCCTCTCCCTCCGTCTGCCTCCCTCTCGCCTGGCCCCTCTCCTTTCCTCTCCCTCCCTCTCGTCTTGCTCCCTCTCCCTCCCTCTCCCTCCCTCTCCCTCCGTCTGCCTCCCTCTCCCTCCCTCTCGTCTGGACCCTCTCCCTCCCTCTCCCTCCGTCTGCCACCCTCTCCCTCCCTCTCGTCTGGACCCTCTCCCTCCCTCTCCCTCCCTCTCGTCTGGACCCTCTCCCTCCTTCTCCCTCCCTCTCGCCTGGACCCTCTCCATTCCTCTCCTCCCTCTCTCCTGGACCCTCTCCCTCCCTCTCCCTCCCTCTGCCTCCCTCGCCCTCCTTCTCGTCTGGACCCTCTCCCTCCCTCTCCCTCCCGCTGCCTCCCTCTCCCTTCCCTCTCGTCTGGACCCTCTCTCTCACTCTCCCTCCCTCTCCCCTGGACCCTCTCCCGCCCTCTCCCTCCCTCTCCCTCCATTTCCCTCGGACCCTCTCCACTCCTCTCCCTCCCTCTCGTCTGGACCCTCTCCCTCCCTCTCCCTTCGTCTGCCTCCCTCTACCTCCCTCTCGTCTGGACCCTCTCCCTCCATCTCCCTCCGTCTGCCTCCCTCTCCCGCCCGCTCGCCTGGCCCCTCTCCTTTCCTCTCCCTCCCTCTCCCCTGGACCTTCTCCATTCCTCTCCCTCCCTCTCCCCTGGACCCTCTCCTGCCCTCTCCCTCCCTCTCGCCTGGACCCTCTCCCTCCCTCTCCCTCCTTCTCGTCTGGACCCTCTCCCTCCCTCTCCCTCCCTCTCCCCTTCAGCCTCTCCCGCCCTCTCCCTCCCTCTCGTCTGGACCCTCTTCCTCCCTGTCCCTCTCTCTCCCTCCATTTCCCTCGTACCCTCTCCATTCCTCTCCCTCCCTCTCGCCTGGACCCTCTCCCTCCCTCTCCCTCCCTCTGCCTCCCTCTCCCTCCTTCTCGTCTGGACTCTCTCCCTCCCTCTCCTTCCCTCTCTCCTGTACCCTCTCTGTCCCTCTCCCTCCCCCTTCCTCCCTCTCCCTTCCTCTCGGCTGGAACCTCTCCCGCCCTCTCCTTCCCTGTCGCCTGGACCCTCTTTCTCCCTCTCCCCTGAACCCTCTCTGTCCCTCTCCCTCCCTCTCGCCTAGACCCTCTCCCTCCCGCTCCCTCCCTCTCTCCTGCACCCTCTCCTCCCCCTCCCTCCATTTCCCTCGAACCCTCTCCATTCCTCTCCCTCCCTCTCCCTCGGACCCTCTCCCTCCCTCTCCCTCGGACCCTCTCCCTGCCTCTCCCCCCCTCTCCCTCCCTCTCCCTCCCTCTCGTCTGGACCCTCTCCCTCCTTCTCCCTCCCTCTCGCCTGGACCCTCTCCATTCCTCTCCCTCCCTCTCGCCTGGACTCTCTCCCTTCCTCTCCCTCCCTCTGCCTCCCTCTCCCTCCTTCTCGTCTGGACCCTCTCTGTCCGTCTCCCTCCCGCTGCCTCCCTCTCCCTCCTTCTCGTCTGGCCCCTCTCCCTCCTTCTCCCTCCCTCTTGCCTGGACCCTCTCCATTCCTCTCCCTCCCTCTCGTCTGGACCCTCTCCCTCCCTCTCCCTCCCTCTGCCTCCCTCTCCCTCCCTCTCGTCTGGACCCTCTCTCTCCCTCTCCCTCCGTCTGCCTCCCTCTCCCGCCCTCTCGCCTGGCCCCTCTCCTTTCCTCTCCCTCCCTCTCCTCTGGATCATCTCCCTCCCTCTCCCTCCCTCTCGCCTGGACCCTCTCCCTCCCTCTCCCTCCCTCTCGCCTGGACCCTCTCCTTTCCTCTCCCTCCCTCTCCTCTGGATTATCTCCCTCCCTCTCCCTCCGTCTGCCTCCCTCTCCCTCCCTCTCGCCTGGACCCTCTCCTTTCCTCTCCCTCCCTCTCCTCTGGATTATCTCCCTCCCTCTCCCTTCCTCTCGCCTGGACCCTCTCCCGCCGTCTCCCTCCCTGTCCCTCGGACCCTCTCCCTCCCTCTCCCTCCCTCTCCCCTGGAACCTCTCCCGCCCTCTCCCTCCCTCTCGTCTGGACCCTTTTCCTCCCGCTCCCTCCCTCTCCCTCCATTTCCCTCGGACCCTCGGACCCTCTCCCTTCCTCTCCCTCCCTCTCGCCTTGAACCTCTCACTCCCTCTCCCTCCCTCTGCCTCCCTCTCCCTCCTTCTCGTCTGGACTCTCTCCCTCCCTCTCCTTCCCTCTCTCCTGTACCCTCTCCCTCCCTCTCCCTCCCTCTCCCTCCCTCTGCCTCCCTCTCCCTCCTTCTCGTCTGGACCCTCTCTCTCCCTCTCCCTCCCTCTGCCTCCCTCTCCCTCCTTCTCGTCTGGACCCTCTCCCTCCCTCTCCCTCCCTCTCGTCTGGACCCTCTCCCTCCTTCTCCCTTCCTCTCTCCTGGACCCTCTCCCTCCCTCTCCCTCCCTCTGCCTCCCTCTCCCTCCTTCTCGTCTGGACACTCTCTCTCCCTCTCCCTCTCGCTGCCTCCCTCTCCCTTCCCTCTCGTCTGGACCCTCTCTCTCACTCTCCCTCCCTCTCCCCTGGACCCTCTCCCGCCCTCTCCCTCCCTCTCCCTCCATTTCCCTCGGACCCTCTCCATTCCTCTCCCTCCCTCTCGTCTGGACCCTCTCCCTCCCTCTCCCTCCGTCTGCCTCCCTCTCCCTCCCTCTCGTCTGGACCCTCTCTCTCCCTCTCCCTCCGTCTGCCTCCCTCTCCCTCCCTCTCGCCTGGCCCCTCTCCTTTCCTCTCCCTCCCTCTCGCCTGGACCTTCTCCATTCCTCTCCCTCCCTCTCGTCTGGCTCCCTCTCCCTCCCTCTCCCTCCCTCTCCCTCCGTCTGCCTCCCTCTCCCTCCCTCTCGTCTGGACCCTCTCCCTCCCTCTCCCTCCGTCTGCCACCCTCTCCCTCCCTCTCGTCTGGACCGTCTCCCTCCCTCTCCCTCCCTCTCGTCTGGACCCTCTCCCTGCTTCTCCCTCCCTCTCGCCTGGACCCTCTCCATTCCTCTCCCTCCCTCTCTCCTGGACCCTCTCCCTCCCTCTCCCTCCCTCTGCCTCCCTCGCCCTCCTTCTCGTCTGGACCCTCTCTCTCCCTCTCCCTCCCGCTGCCTCCCTCTCCCTTCCCTCTCGTCTGGACCCTCTCTCTCACTCTCCCTCCCTCTTGCCTGGACCCTCTTCCTCCCTCTCCCTCCCTCTCCCCTGGACCCTCTCCCTCCCTCTCCCTCCTTCACGTCTGGACCCTCTCCCTGCCTCTCCCTCCCTCTCCCCTGCAGCCTCTCCCGCCCTCTCCCTCCCTCTCGTCTGGACCCTCTTCCTCCCTCTCCCTCCCTCTCCCTCCATTTCCCTCGGACCCTCTCCATTCCTCTCCCTCCCCCCTCGCCTGGACCCTCTCCCTCCCTCTCCTCCCTCTGCCTCCCTCTCGCCTGCACCCTCTTTCTCCCTCTCCCTCCTTTTCTCCTTTACCCACTCCCTCCCTCTCACCTGCACCCTCTCCCTGCCTCTCCCTTCCTCTCCCCTGCAGCCTCTTCCTTCCTCTCCCTTCCTCTCGTCTGGACCCTCTCCCTCCCTCTCCTCCCTCTGCCTCCCTCTCGCCTGCACCCTCTCTCTCCCTCTCCCTCCTTTTCTCCTTTACCCACTCCCTCCCTCTCACCTGCACCCTCTCCCTGCCTCTCCCTTCCTCTCCCCTGCAGCCTCTCCCTTCCTCTCCCTCCCTCTCGTCTGGACCCTCTCCCTCCCTCTCCCTCCCTCTCCCTCCCTCTGCCTCCCTCTCCCTCCTTCTCGTCTGGACCCCCTCTCTCCCTCTCCCTCCCGCTGCCTCCCTCTCCCTCCTTCTCGTCTGGACCCTCTCCCTCCCTCTCCCTCCCTCTCGTCTGGACCCTCTCCCTCCTTCTCCCTCCCTCTCTCCTGGACCCTCTCCCTCCCTCTCCCTCCCTCTGCCTCCCTCTCCCTCCTTCTCGTCTGGACCCTCTCTCTCACTCTCCCTCTCGCTGCCTCCCTCTCCCTTCCCTCTCGTCTGGACCCTCTCTCTCACTCTCCCTCCCTCTCCCCTGGACCCTCTCCCGCCCTCTCCCTCTCTCTCGTATGGACCCTCTCCCTCCCTCTCCCTCCCTCTCCCTCCATTTCCCTCGGACCCTCTCCACTCCTCTCCCTCCCTCTCGTCTGGACCCTCTCCCTCCCTCTCCCTCCCTCTGCCTCCCTCTACCTCCCTCTCGTCTGGACCCTCTCCCTCCATCTCCCTCCGTCTGCCTCCCTCTCCCTCCCTCTCCCCTGGACCCTCTCCCTCCCTCTCCCTCCTTCACGTCTGGACCCTCTCCCTGCCTCTCCCTCCCTCTCCCCTGCAGCCTCTCCCGCCCTCTCCCTCCCTCTCGTCTGGACCCTCTCCCTCCCTCTCCCTCCTTCTCGTCTGGACCCTCTCCCTCCCTCTCCCTCCCTCTCCCCTTCAGCCTCTCCCGCCCTCTCCCTCCCTCTCGTCTGCACCCTCTTCCTCCCTGTCCCTCTCTCTCCCTCCATTTCCCTCGTACCCTCTCCATTCCTCTCCCTCCCTCTCGCCTGGACCCTCTCCCTCCCTCTGCCTCCCTCTGCCTCCCTCTCCCTCCTTCTCGTCTGGACTCTCTCCCTCCCTCTCCTTCCCTCTCTCCTGTACCCTCTCTGTCCCTCTCCCTCCCGCTGCCTCCCTCTCCCTCCTTCTCGTCTGGACCCTCTCCCTCCCTCTCCCTCCCTCTCGTCTGGACCCTCTCCCTCCTTCTCCCTCCCTCTCTCCTGGACCCTCTCCCTCCCTCTCCCTCCCTCTGCCTCCCTCTCCCTCCTTCTCGTCTGGACCCTCTCTCTCACTCTCCCTCTCGCTGCCTCCCTCTCCCTTCCCTCTCGTCTGGACCCTCTCTCTCACTCTCCCTCCCTCTCCCCTGGACCCTCTCCCGCCCTCTCCCTCTCTCTCGTATGGACCCTCTCCCTCCCTCTCCCTCCCTCTCCCTCCATTTCCCTCGGACCCTCTCCACTCCTCTCCCTCCCTCTCGTCTGGACCCTCTCCCTCCCTCTCCCTTCGTCTGCCTCCCTCTACCTCCCTCTCGTCTGGACCCTCTCCCTCCATCTCCCTCCGTCTGCCTCCCTCTCCCGCCCGCTCGCCTGGCCCCTCTCCTTTCCTCTCCCTCCCTCTCCCCTGGACCTTCTCCATTCCTCTCCCTCCCTCTCCCCTGGACCCTCTCCTGCCCTCTCCCTCCCTCTCGCCTGGACCCTCTCCCTCCCTCTCCCTCCTTCTCGTCTGGACCCTCTCCCTCCCTCTCCCTCCCTCTCCCCTTCAGCCTCTCCCGCCCTCTCCCTCCCTCTCGTCTGGACCCTCTTCCTCCCTGTCCCTCTCTCTCCCTCCATTTCCCTCGTACCCTCTCCATTCCTCTCCCTCCCTCTCGCCTGGACCCTCTCCCTCCCTCTCCCTCCCTCTGCCTCCCTCTCCCTCCTTCTCGTCTGGACTCTCTCCCTCCCTCTCCTTCCCTCTCTCCTGTACCCTCTCTGTCCCTCTCCCTCCCCCTTCCTCCCTCTCCCTTCCTCTCGGCTGGAACCTCTCCCGCCCTCTCCTTCCCTGTCGCCTGGACCCTCTTTCTCCCTCTCCCCTGAACCCTCTCTGTCCCTCTCCCTCCCTCTCGCCTAGACCCTCTCCCTCCCGCTCCCTCCCTCTCTCCTGCACCCTCTCCTCCCCCTCCCTCCATTTCCCTCGAACCCTCTCCATTCCTCTCCCTCCCTCTCCCTCGGACCCTCTCCCTCCCTCTCCCTCGGACCCTCTCCCTGCCTCTCCCCCCCTCTCCCTCCCTCTCCCTCCCTCTCGTCTGGACCCTCTCCCTCCTTCTCCCTCCCTCTCGCCTGGACCCTCTCCATTCCTCTCCCTCCCTCTCGCCTGGACTCTCTCCCTTCCTCTCCCTCCCTCTGCCTCCCTCTCCCTCCTTCTCGTCTGGACCCTCTCTGTCCGTCTCCCTCCCGCTGCCTCCCTCTCCCTCCTTCTCGTCTGGCCCCTCTCCCTCCTTCTCCCTCCCTCTTGCCTGGACCCTCTCCATTCCTCTCCCTCCCTCTCGTCTGGACCCTCTCCCTCCCTCTCCCTCCCTCTGCCTCCCTCTCCCTCCCTCTCGTCTGGACCCTCTCTCTCCCTCTCCCTCCCGCTGCCTCCCTCTCCCGCCCTCTCGCCTGGCCCCTCTCCTTTCCTCTCCCTCCCTCTCCTCTGGATTATCTCCCTCCCTCTCCCTCCCTCTCCCCTGGACCCTCTCCCTCCCTCTCCCTCCCTCTCGCCTGGACCCTCTCCTTTCCTCTCCCTCCCTCTCCTCTGGATTATCTCCCTCCCTCTCCCTCCGTCTGCCTCCCTCTCCCTCCCTCTCGCCTGGACCCTCTCCTTTCCTCTCCCTCCCTCTCCTCTGGATTATCTCCCTCCCTCTCCCTTCCTCTCCCCTGGACCCTCTCCCGCCGTCTCCCTCCCTGTCCCTCGGACCCTCTCCCTCCCTCTCCCTCCCTCTCCCCTGGAACCTCTCCCGCCCTCTCCCTCCCTCTCGTCTGGACCCTTTTCCTCCCGCTCCCTCCCTCTCCCTCCATTTCCCTCGGACCCTCGGACCCTCTCCCTTCCTCTCCCTCCCTCTCGCCTTGAACCTCTCACTCCCTCTCCCTCCCTCTGCCTCCCTCTCCCTCCTTCTCGTCTGGACTCTCTCCCTCCCTCTCCTTCCCTCTCTCCTGTACCCTCTCCCTCCCTCTCCCTCCCTCTTCCTCCATCTCCCTTCCTCTCGCCTAGACCCTCTCCCTTCCGCTCCCTCCCTCTCTCCTGCACCCTCTCCTCCCCCTCCCTCCATTTCCCTCGAACCCTCTCCCTTCCTCTCCCTCCCTCTCGTCTGGACCCTCTCCCTCCCTCTCCCTCCCTCTCCCTCCGTCTGCCTCCCTCTCGCCTGGCCCCTCTCCTTTCCTCTCCCTCCCTCTCGTCTTGCTCCCTCTCCCTCCCTCTCCCTCCCTCTCCCTCCGTCTGCCTCCCTCTCCCTCCCTCTCGTCTGGACCCTCTCCCTCCCTCTCCCTCCGTCTGCCACCCTCTCCCTCCCTCTCGTCTGGCTCCCTCTCCCTCCCTCTCCCTCCCTCTCGCCTGGACCCTCTCCCTCCTTCTCCCTCCCTCTCGCCTGGACCCTCTCCATTCCTCTCCTCCCTCTCTCCTGGACCCTCTCCCTCCCTCTCCCTCCCTCTGCCTCCCTCGCCCTCCTTCTCGTCTGGACCCTCTCTCTCCCTCTCCCTCCCGCTGCCTCCCTCTCCCTTCCCTCTCGTCTGGACCCTCTCTCTCACTCTCCCTCCCTCTCCCGTGGACCCTCTCCCGCCCTCTCCCTCCCTCTACCTCCATTTCCCTCGGACCCTCTCCATTCCTCTCCCTCCCTCTCGTCTGGACCCTCTCCCTCCCTCTCCCTCCGTCTGCCTCCCTCTCCCTCCCTCTCGTCTGGACCCTCTCTCTCCCTCTCCCTCCGTCTGCCTCCCTCTCCCTCCTTCTCGTCTGGACCCTCTCCCGCCCTCTCCCTCCCTCTCGTCTGGCTCCCTCTCCCTCCCTCTCCCTCCCTCTCGCCTGGACCCTCTCCCTCCCTCTCCCTTCCTTTCCCTCGGACCCTCTCCATTCCTATCCCTCCCTCTCGCCTGGACCCTCTCCCTCCCTCTCCCTCCGTCTACCTCCCTCTCCCTCCCTCTCGCCTGGACCCTCTCCCTCCCTCTCCCTCCGTCTGCCTCCCTCTCCCTCCCTCTCGCCTGGCCCCTCTCCTTTCCTCTCCCTCCCTCTCGCCTGGACCTTCTCCATTCCTCTCCCTCCCTCTCGTCTGGCTCCCTCTCCCTCCCTCTCCCTCCCTCTCCCTCCGTCTGCCTCCCTCTCCCTCCCTCTCGTCTGGACCCTCTCCCTCCCTCTCCCTCCGTCTGCCACCCTCTCCCTCCCTCTCGTCTGGACCGTCTCCCTCCCTCTCCCTCCCTCTCGTCTGGACCCTCTCCCTCCTTCTCCCTCCCTCTCGCCTGGACCCTCTCCATTCCTCTCCCTCCCTCTCTCCTGGACCCTCTCCCTCCCTCTCCCTCCCTCTGCCTCCCTCGCCCTCCTTCTCGTCTGGACCCTCTCTCTCCCTCTCCCTCCCGCTGCCTCCCTCTGCCTTCCCTCTCGTCTGGACCCTCTCTCTCACTCTCCCTCCCTCTTGCCTGGACCCTCTTCCTCCCTCTCCCTCCCTCTCCCCTGGACCCTCTCCCTCCCTCTCCCTCCTTCACGTCTGGACCCTCTCCCTGCCTCTCCCTCCCTCTCCCCTGCAGCCTCTCCCGCCCTCTCCCTCCCTCTCGTCTGGACCCTCTTCCTCCCTCTCCCTCCCTCTCCCTCCATTTCCCTCGGACCCTCTCCATTCCTCTCCCTCCCCCCTCGCCTGGACCCTCTCCCTCCCTCTCCTCCCTCTGCCTCCCTCTCGCCTGCACCCTCTCTCTCCCTCTCCCTCCTTTTCTCCTTTACCCACTCCCTCCCTCTCACCTGCACCCTCTCCCTGCCTCTCCCTTCCTCTCCCCTGCAGCCTCTCCCTTCCTCTCCCTCCCTCTCGTCTGGACCCTCTCCCTCCCTCTCCCTCCCTCTCCCTCCCTCTGCCTCCCTCTCCCTCCTTCTCGTCTGGACCCCCTCTCTCCCTCTCCCTCCCGCTGCCTCCCTCTCCCTCCTTCTCGTCTGGACCCTCTCCCTCCCTCTCCCTCCCTCTCGTCTGGACCCTCTCCCTCCTTCTCCCTCCCTCTCTCCTGGACCCTCTCCCTCCCTCTCCCTCCCTCTGCCTCCCTCTCCCTCCTTCTCGTCTGGACCCTCTCTCTCACTCTCCCTCTCGCTGCCTCCCTCTCCCTTCCCTCTCGTCTGGACCCTCTCTCTCACTCTCCCTCCCTCTCCCCTGGACCCTCTCCCGCCCTCTCCCTCTCTCTCGTATGGACCCTCTCCCTCCCTCTCCCTCCCTCTCCCTCCATTTCCCTCGGACCCTCTCCACTCCTCTCCCTCCCTCTCGTCTGGACCCTCTCCCTCCCTCTCCCTTCGTCTGCCTCCCTCTACCTCCCTCTCGTCTGGACCCTCTCCCTCCATCTCCCTCCGTCTGCCTCCCTCTCCCGCCCGCTCGCCTGGCCCCTCTCCTTTCCTCTCCCTCCCTCTCCCCTGGACCTTCTCCATTCCTCTCCCTCCCTCTCCCCTGGACCCTCTCCTTCCGTCTCCCTCCCTCTCGCCTGGACCCTCTCCCTCCCTCTCCCTCCTTCTCGTCTGGACCCTCTCCCTCCCTCTCCCTCCCTCTCCCCTTCAGCCTCTCCCGCCCTCTCCCTCCCTCTCGTCTGGACCCTCTTCCTCCCTGTCCCTCTCTCTCCCTCCATTTCCCTCGTACCCTCTCCCGCCCTCTCCCTCCCTCTCGCCTGGACCCTCTCCCTCCCTCTGCCTCCCTCTGCCTCCCTCTCCCTCCTTCTCGTCTGGACTCTCTCCCTCCCTCTCCTTCCCTCTCTCCTGTACCCTCTCTGTCCCTCTCCCTCCCCCTTCCTCCCTCTCCCTTCCTCTCGGCTGGAACCTCTCCCGCCCTCTCCTTCCCTGTCGCCTGGACCCTCTTTCTCCCTCTCCCCTGAACCCTCTCTGTCCCTCTCCCTCCCTCTCGCCTAGACCCTCTCCCTCCCGCTCCCTCCCTCTCTCCTGCACCCTCTCCTCCCCCTCCCTCCATTTCCCTCGAACCCTCTCCATTCCTCTCCCTCCCTCTCCCTCGGACCCTCTCCCTCCCTCTCCCTCGGACCCTCTCCCTGCCTCTCCCTGCCTCTCCCTCCCTCTCCCTCCCTCTCGTCTGGACCCTCTCCCTCCTTCTCCCTCCCTCTCGCCTGGACCCTCTCCATTCCTCTCTCTCCCTCTCGCCTGGACTCTCTCCCTCCCTCTCCCTCCCTCTGCCTCCCTCTCCCTCCTTCTCGTCTGGACCCTCTCTGTCCGTCTCCCTCCCGCTGCCTCCCTCTCCCTCCTTCTCGTCTGGCCCCTCTCCCTCCTTCTCCCTCCCTCTTGCCTGGACCCTCTCCATGCCTCTCCCTCCCTCTCGTCTGGACCCTCTCCCTCCCTCTCCCTCCGTCTGCCTCCCTCTCCCTCCCTCTCGCCTGGCCCCTCTCCTTTCCTCTCCCTCCCTCTCCTCTGGATCATCTCCCTCCCTCTCCCTCCCTCTCGCCTGGACCCTCTCCCGCCGTCTCCCTCCCTGTCCCTCGGACCCTCTCCCTCCCTCTCCCTCCCTCTCCCTCCCTCTTATCTGGATCATCTCCTTCCCTCTCCCCTAGATCCTCTCCCTCCCTCTCCGTCTCTCTCCCGAGGTCCTTCTCCCGCCCTCTCCCTCCCTCTCGCCTGTACCCTCTCCCTCCCTCTCTCCTGGAACCTCTCCCACCCTCTCCCTCCCTCTCGCCGGGAACCTCTCTGTCCCTCTCCCTCCCTCTCGTCTGGACCCTCTCCTTCCCTCTCTCTCCCTCTGTCCTGGACCCTCTACCTCCCTCCCCTCCCTCTCGCCTGGAACCTCTCTGTCCCTCTCCCTCCTTCTCCACTGGACCCTCTCTATCCATCTCCCTCCCTGTCGCCTGGAGCCTCACCCTTCCTTTCCCTCACTCTCCCTCGGACCCTCTCCCTGCCTCTCCCCCCCTCTGCCTCCCTCTCCCTCCCTCTCGTCTGGACCCTCTCCCTCCTTCTCCCTCCCTCTCGCCTGGACCCTCTCCATTCCTCTCCCTCCCTCTCGCCTGGACCCTCTCCCTCCCTCTCCCTCCTTCTCGTCTGGACCCTCTCCCTCCCTCTCCCTCCCTCTCCCCCGGACCCTCTCCCTCCCTCTCCCTCCTTCTCGCCTGGACCCTCTCCCTCCCTCTCCCTCCTTCTCGCCTGGACCCTCTCCCTCCCTCTCCCTCCCTCTCGTCTGGACCCTCTCCCGCCCTCTCCCTCCCTCTCGTCTGGCTCCCTCTCCCTCCCTCTCCCTCCCTCTCGCCTGGACCCTCTCCCTCCCTCTCCCTCCCTCTCCCTCCTTCTCGTCTGGACTCTCTCCCTCCCTCTCCTTCCCTCTCGCCTGGACGCTCTCCCTCCTTCTCCCTCCCTCTCGCCTGGATCCTCTTCCTCCCTCTCCCTCCCTCTCCCCTGGAACCTCTCCCGCCCTCTCCCTCCCTCTCGCCTGGAACCTCTCTGTCCCTCTCCCTCCTTCTCCACTGGACCCTCTCTATCCATCTCCCTCCCTGTCGCCTGGAGCCTCACCCTTCCTCTCCCTCACTCTCCCTCGGACCCTCTCCCTGCCTCTCCCCCCCTCTGCCTCCCTCTCCCTCCCTCTCGTCTGGACCCTCTCCCTCCTTCTCCCTCCCCCTCGCCTGGCTCCCTCTCCCTCCCTCTCCCTCCCTCTCCCCTGGAACCTCTCCCGCCCTCTCCCTCCCTCTCGTCTGGACCCTTTTCCTCCCGCTCCCTCCCTCTCCCTCCATTTCCCTCGGACCCTCGGACCCTCTCCCTTCCTCTCCCTCCCTCTCGCCTTGAACCTCTCACTCCCTCTCCCTCCCTCTGCCTCCCTCTCCCTCCTTCTCGTCTGGACTCTCTCCCTCCCTCTCCTTCCCTCTCTCCTGTACCCTCTCCCTCCCTCTCCCTCCCTCTTCCTCCATCTCCCTTCCTCTCGGCTGGAACCTCTCCCGCCCTCTCCTTCCCTCTCGCCTGGACCCTCTTTCTCCCTCTCCCTCCCTCTCCCCTGGACCCTCTCTGTCCCACTCCCTCCCTCTCCCCTGGACCCTCTCCCTCCCGCTCCCTCCCTCTCTCCTGTACCCTCTCCCTCCCTCTCCCTCCCTCTTCCTCCCTCTCCCTTCCTCTCGGCTGGAACCTCTCCCGCCCTCTCCTTCCCTGTCGCCTGGACCCTCTTTCTCCCTCTCCCTCCCTCTCCCCTGGACCCTCTCTGTCCCTCTCCCTCCCTCTCGCCTAGACCCTCTCCCTCCCGCTCCCTCCCTCTCTCCTGCACCCTCTCCTCCCCCTCCCTCCATTTCCCTCGAACCCTCACCCTTCCTCTCCCTCCCTCTCGTCTGGACCCTCTCCCTCCCTCTCCCTCCCTCTCCCTCCGTCTGCCTCCCTCTCGCCTGGCCCCTCTCCTTTCCTCTCCCTCCCTCTCGTCTTGCTCCCTCTCCCTCCCTCTCCCTCCCTCTCCCTCCGTCTGCCTCCCTCTCCCTCCCTCTCGCCTGGACCCTCTCCCTCCCTCTCCCTCCGTCTGCCACCCTCTCCCTCCCTCTCGTCTGGACCGTCTCCCTCCCTCTCCCTCCCTCTCGTCTGGACCCTCTCCCTCCTTCTCCCTCCCTCTCGCCTGGACCCTCTCCATTCCTCTCCTCCCTCTCTCCTGGACCCTCTCCCTCCCTCTCCCTCCCTCTGCCTCCCTCGCCCTCCTTCTCGTCTGGACCCTCTCTCTCCCTCTCCCTCCCGCTGCCTCCCTCTCCCTTCCCTCTCGTCTGGACCCTCTCTCTCCCTCTCCCTCCCTCTCCCCTGGACCCTCTCCCGCCCTCTCCCTCCCTCTCCCTCCATTTCCCTCGGACCCTCTCCATTCCTCTCCCTCCCTCTCGTCTGGACCCTCTCCCTCCCTCTCCCTCCGTCTGCCTCCCTCTCCCTCCCTCTCGTCTGGACCCTCTCTCTCCCTCTCCCTCCGTCTGCCTCCCTCTCCCGCCCACTCGCCTGGCCCCTCTCCTTTCCTCTCCCTCCCTCTCCTCTGGATCATCTCCCTCCCTCTCCCTCCCTCTCGCCTGGACCCTCTCCCTCCCTCTCCCTCCCTTTCCCTCGGACCCTCTCCATTCCTATCCCTCCCTCTCGCCTGGACCCTCTCCCTCCCTCTCCCTCCGTCTACCTTCCTCTCCCTCCCTCTCGTCTGGACCCTCTCCCTCCCTCTCCCTCCCTCTCCCTCCGTCTGCCTCCCTCTCGCCTGGCCCCTCTCCTTTCCTCTCCCTCCCTCTCGCCTGGACCTTCTCCATTCCTCTCCCTCCCTCTCGTCTGGCTCCCTCTCCCTCCCTCTCCCTCCCTCTCCCTCCGTCTGCCTCCCTCTCCCTCCCTCTCGTCTGGACCCTCTCCCTCCCTCTCCCTCCGTCTGCCACCCTCTCCCTCCCTCTCGTCTGGACCGTCTCCCTCCCTCTCCCTCCCTCTCGTCTGGACCCTCTCCCTGCTTCTCCCTCCCTCTCGCCTGGACCCTCTCCATTCCTCTCCCTCCCTCTCTCCTGGACCCTCTCCCTCCCTCTCCCTCCCTCTGCCTCCCTCTCCCTCCTTCTCGTCTGGACCCTCTCTCTCCCTCTCCCTCCCGCTGCCTCCCTCTCCCTTCCCTCTCGTCTGGACCCTCTCTCTCACTCTCCCTCCCTCTTGCCTGGACCCTCTTCCGCCCTCTCCCTCCCTCTCCCCTGGACCCTCTCCCTCCCTCTCCCTCCTTCACGTCTGGACCCTCTCCCTGCCTCTCCCTCCCTCTCCCCTGCAGCCTCTCCCGCCCTCTCCCTCCCTCTCGTCTGGACCCTCTTCCTCCCTCTCCCTCCCTCTCCCTCCATTTCCCTCGGACCCTCTCCATTCCTCTCCCTCCCCCCTCGCCTGGACCCTCGCCCTCCCTCTCCTCCCTCTGCCTCCCTCTCGCCTGCACCCTCTCTCTCCCTCTCCCTCCTTTTCTCCTTTACCCACTCCCTCCCTCTCACCTGCACCCTCTCCCTGCCTCTCCCTTCCTCTCCCCTGCAGCCTCTCCCTTCCTCTCCCTCCCTCTCGTCTGGACCCTCTCCCTCCCTCTCCCTCCCTCTCCCTCCCTCTGCCTCCCTCTCCCTCCTTCTCGTCTGGACCCTCTCTCTCCCTCTCCCTCCCTCTGCCTCCCTCTCTCTCCTTCTCGTCTGGACCCTCTCCCTCCCTCTCCCTCCCTCTCGTCTGGACCCTCTCCCTCCTTCTCCCTCCCTCTCTCCTGGACCCTCTCCCTCCCTCTCCCTCCCTCTGCCTCCCTCTCCCTCCTTCTCGTCTGGACCCTCTCTCTCCCTCTCCCTCTCGCTGCCTCCCTCTCCCTTCCCTCTCGTCTGGACCCTCTCTCTCACTCTCCCTCCCTCTCCCCTGGACCCTCTCCCGCCCTCTCCCTCTCTCTCGTCTGGACCCTCTCCCTCCCTCTGCCTCCCTCTCCCTCCATTTCCCTCGGACCCTCTCCACTCCTCTCCCTCCCTCTCGTCTGGACCCTCTCCCTCCCTCTCCCTTCGTCTGCCTCCCTCTACCTCCCTCTCGTCTGGACCCTCTCCCTCCATCTCCCTCCGTCTGCCTCCCTCTCCCGCCCGCTCGCCTGGCCCCTCTCCTTTCCTCTCCCTCCCTCTCCCCTGGACCTTCTCCATTCCTCTCCCTCCCTCTCCCCTGGACCCTCTCCTGCCCTCTCCCTCCCTCTCGCCTGGACCCTCTCCCTCCCTCTCCCTCCTTCTCGTCTGGACCCTCTCCCTCCCTCTCCCTCCCTCTCCCCTTCAGCCTCTCCCGCCCTCTCCCTCCCTCTCGTCTGGACCCTCTTCCTCCCTGTCCCTCTCTCTCCCTCCATTTCCCTCGTACCCTCTCCATTCCTCTCCCTCCCTCTCGCCTGGACCCTCTCCCTCCCTCTCCCTCCCTCTGCCTCCCCCTCCCTCCTTCTCGTCTGGACTCTCTCCCTCCCTCTCCTTCCCTCTCTCCTGTACCCTCTCTGTCCCTCTCCCTCCCCCTTCCTCCCTCTCCCTTCCTCTCGGCTGGAACCTCTCCCGCCCTCTCCTTCCCTGTCGCCTGGACCCTCTTTCTCCCTCTCCCCTGAACCCTCTCTGTCCCTCTCCCTCCCTCTCGCCTAGACCCTCTCCCTCCCGCTCCCTCCCTCTCTCCTGCACCCTCTCCTCCCCCTCCCTCCATTTCCCTCGAACCCTCTCCATTCCTCTCCCTCCCTCTCCCTCGGACCCTCTCCCTCCCTCTCCCTCGGACCCTCTCCCTGCCTCTCCCCCCCTCTCCCTCCCTCTCCCTCCCTCTCGTCTGGACCCTCTCCCTCCTTCTCCCTCCCTCTCGCCTGGACCCTCTCCATTCCTCTCCCTCCCTCTCGCCTGGACTCTCTCCCTTCCTCTCCCTCCCTCTGCCTCCCTCTCCCTCCTTCTCGTCTGGACCCTCTCTGTCCGTCTCCCTCCCGCTGCCTCCCTCTCCCTCCTTCTCGTCTGGCCCCTCTCCCTCCTTCTCCCTCCCTCTTGCCTGGACCCTCTCCATTCCTCTCCCTCCCTCTCGTCTGGACCCTCTCCCTCCCTCTCCCTCCCTCTGCCTCCCTCTCCCTCCCTCTCGTCTGGACCCTCTCTCTCCCTCTCCCTCCGTCTGCCTCCCTCTCCCGCCCTCTCGCCTGGCCCCTCTCCTTTCCTCTCCCTCCCTCTCCTCTGGATCATCTCCCTCCCTCTCCCTCCCTCTCGCCTGGACCCTCTCCCTCCCTCTCCCTCCCTCTCGCCTGGACCCTCTCCATTCCTCTCCCTCCCTCTCGCCTGGACCCCCTCCATCCCTCTCCCTCCGTCTGCCTCCCTCTCCCTCTCTCTCGCCTGGACCCTCTCCTTTCCTCTCCCTCCCTCTCCTCTGGATTATCTCCCTCCCTCTCCCTCCCTCTCGCCTGGACCCTCTCCCGCCGTCTCCCTCCCTGTCCCTCGGACCCTCTCCCTCCCTCTCCCTCCCTCTCCCTCCCTCTCCCTCCCTCTTATCTGGATCATCTCCTTCCCTCTCCCCTGGATCCTCTCCCTCCCTCTCCGTCTCTCTCCCGAGGTCCTTCTCCCGCCCTCTCCCTCCCTCTCGCCTGTACCCTCTCCCTCCCTCTCTCCTGGAACCTCTCCCACCCTCTCCCCCCCTCTCGCCGGGAACCTCTCTGTCCCTCTCCCTCCCTCTCGTCTGGACCCTCTCCTTCCCTCTCTCTCCCTCTGTCCTGGACCCTCTATCTCCCTCCCCTCCCTCTCGCCTGGAACCTCTCTGTCCCTCTCCCTCCTTCTCCACTGGACCCTCTCTATCCATCTCCCTCCCTGTCGCCTGGAGCCTCACCCTTCCTCTCCCTCACTCTCCCTCGGACCCTCTCCCTGCCTCTCCCCCCCTCTGCCTCCCTCTCCCTCCCTCTCGTCTGGACCCTCTCCCTCCTTCTCCCTCCCTCTCGCCTGGACCCTCTCCATTCCCCTCCCTCCCTCTCGCCTGGACCCTCTCCCTCCCTCTCCCTCCTTCTCGTCTGGACCCTCTCCCTCCCTCTCCCTCCCTCTCCCCCGGACCCTCTCCCGCCCTCTCCCTCCCTCTCGCCTGGACCCTCTCCCTCCCTCTCCCTCCTTCTCGCCTGGACCCTCTCCCTCCCTCTCCCTCCCTCTCGTCTGGACCCTCTCCCGCCCTCTCCCTCCCTCTCGTCTGGCTCCCTCTCCCTCCCTCTCCCTCCCTCTCGCCTGGACCCTCTCCCTCCCTCTCCCTCCCTCTCCCTCCTTCTCGTCTGGACTCTCTCCCTCCCTCTCCTTCCCTCTCGCCTGGACGCTCTCCCTCCTTCTCCATCCCTCTCGCCTGGATCCTCTTCCTCCCTCTCCCTCCCTCTCCCCTGGAACCTCTCCCGCCCTCTCCCTCCCTCTCGCCTGGAACCTCTCTGTCCCTCTCCCTCCTTCTCCACTGGACCCTCTCTATCCATCTCCCTCCCTGTCGCCTGGAGCCTCACCCTTCCTCTCCCTCACTCTCCCTCGGACCCTCTCCCTGCCTCTCCCCTCCTCTGCCTCCCTCTCCCTCCCTCTCGTCTGGACCCTCTCCCTCCTTCTCCCTCCCCCTCGCCTGGCTCCCTCTCCCTCCCTCTCCCTTCCTCTCCCCTGGAACCTCTCCCGCCCTCTCCCTCCCTCTCGTCTGGACCCTTTTCCTCCCGCTCCCTCCCTCTCCCTCCATTTCCCTCGGACCCTCGGACCCTCTCCCTTCCTCTCCCTCCCTCTCGCCTTGAACCTCTCACTCCCTCTCCCTCCCTCTGCCTCCCTCTCCCTCCTTCTCGTCTGGACTCTCTCCCTCCCTCTCCTTCCCTCTCTCCTGTACCCTCTCCCTCCCTCTCCCTCCCTCTTCCTCCATCTCCCTTCCTCTCGCCTGGAACCTCTCCCGCCCTCTCCTTCCCTCTCGCCTGGACACTCTTTCTCCCTCTCCCTCCCTCTCCCCTGGACCCTCTCTGTCCCACTCCCTCCCTCTCCCCTGGACCCTCTCCCTCCCGCTCCCTCCCTCTCTCCTGTACCCTCTCCCTCCCTCTCGTCTGGACCCTCTTCCTCCCTCTCCCTCCCTCTCCCTCCATTTCCCTCGGGCCCTCTCCATTCCTCTCCCTCCCCCCTCGTCTGGACCCTCTCCCTCCCTCTCCTCCCTCTGCCTCCCTCTCGCCTGCACCCTCTTTCTCCCTCTCCCTCCTTTTCTCCTTTACCCACTCCCTCCCTCTCACCTGCACCCTCTCCCTGCCTCTCCCTTCCTCTCCCCTGCAGCCTCTTCCTTCCTCTCCCTTCCTCTCGTCTGGACCCTCTCCCTCCCTCTCCTCCCTCTGCCTCCCTCTCGCCTGCACCCTCTCTCTCCCTCTCCCTCCTTTTCTCCTTTACCCACTCCCTCCCTCTCACCTGCACCCTCTCCCTGCCTCTCCCTTCCTCTCCCCTGCAGCCTCTCCCTTCCTCTCCCTCCCTCTCGTCTGGACCCTCTCCCTCCCTCTCCCTCCCTCTCCCTCCCTCTGCCTCCCTCTCCCTCCTTCTCGTCTGGACCCCCTCTCTCCCTCTCCCTCCCGCTGCCTCCCTCTCCCTCCCTCTCCCCTGCAGCCTCTCCCTTCCTCTCCCTCCCTCTCGTCTGGACCCTCTCCCTCCCTCTCCCTCCCTCTCCCTCCCTCTGCCTCCCTCTCCCTCCTTCTCGTCTGGACCCCCTCTCTCCCTCTCCCTCCCGCTGCCTCCCTCTCCCTCCTTCTCGTCTGGACCCTCTCCCTCCCTCTCCCTCCCTCTCGTCTGGACCCTCTCCCTCCTTCTCCCTCCCTCTCTCCTGGACCCTCTCCCTCCCTCTCCCTCCCTCTGCCTCCCTCTCCCTCCTTCTCGTCTGGACCCTCTCTCTCACTCTCCCTCTCGCTGCCTCCCTCTCCCTTCCCTCTCGTCTGGACCCTCTCTCTCACTCTCCCTCCCTCTCCCCTGGACCCTCTCCCGCCCTCTCCCTCTCTCTCGTATGGACCCTCTCCCTCCCTCTCCCTCCCTCTCCCTCCCTTTCCCTCGGACCCTCTCCATTCCTCTCCCTCCCTCTCGTCTGGACCCTCTCCCTCCCTCTCCCTCCCTCTGCCTCCCTCTACCTCCCTCTCGTCTGGACCCTCTCCCTCCATCTCCCTCCGTCTGCCTCCCTCTCCCTCCCTCTCCCCTGGACCCTCTCCCTCCCTCTCCCTCCTTCACGTCTGGACCCTCTCCCTGCCTCTCCCTCCCTCTCCCCTGCAGCCTCTCCCGCCCTCTCCCTCCCTCTCGTCTGGACCCTCTCCCTCCCTCTCCCTCCTTCTCGTCTGGACCCTCTCCCTCCCTCTCCCTCCCTCTCCCCTTCAGCCTCTCCCGCCCTCTCCCTCCCTCTCGTCTGCACCCTCTTCCTCCCTGTCCCTCTCTCTCCCTCCATTTCCCTCGTACCCTCTCCATTCCTCTCCCTCCCTCTCGCCTGGACCCTCTCCCTCCCTCTGCCTCCCTCTGCCTCCCTCTCCCTCCTTCTCGTCTGGACTCTCTCCCTCCCTCTCCTTCCCTCTCTCCTGTACCCTCTCTGTCCCTCTCCCTCCCGCTGCCTCCCTCTCCCTCCTTCTCGTCTGGACCCTCTCCCTCCCTCTCCCTCCCTCTCGTCTGGACCCTCTCCCTCCTTCTCCCTCCCTCTCTCCTGGACCCTCTCCCTCCCTCTCCCTCCCTCTGCCTCCCTCTCCCTCCTTCTCGTCTGGACCCTCTCTCTCACTCTCCCTCTCGCTGCCTCCCTCTCCCTTCCCTCTCGTCTGGACCCTCTCTCTCACTCTCCCTCCCTCTCCCCTGGACCCTCTCCCGCCCTCTCCCTCTCTCTCGTATGGACCCTCTCCCTCCCTCTCCCTCCCTCTCCCTCCATTTCCCTCGGACCCTCTCCACTCCTCTCCCTCCCTCTCGTCTGGACCCTCTCCCTCCCTCTCCCTTCGTCTGCCTCCCTCTACCTCCCTCTCGTCTGGACCCTCTCCCTCCATCTCCCTCCGTCTGCCTCCCTCTCCCGCCCGCTCGCCTGGCCCCTCTCCTTTCCTCTCCCTCCCTCTCCCCTGGACCTTCTCCATTCCTCTCCCTCCCTCTCCCCTGGACCCTCTCCTGCCCTCTCCCTCCCTCTCGCCTGGACCCTCTCCCTCCCTCTCCCTCCTTCTCGTCTGGACCCTCTCCCTCCCTCTCCCTCCCTCTCCCCTTCAGCCTCTCCCGCCCTCTCCCTCCCTCTCGTCTGGACCCTCTTCCTCCCTGTCCCTCTCTCTCCCTCCATTTCCCTCGTACCCTCTCCATTCCTCTCCCTCCCTCTCGCCTGGACCCTCTCCCTCCCTCTCCCTCCCTCTGCCTCCCTCTCCCTCCTTCTCGTCTGGACTCTCTCCCTCCCTCTCCTTCCCTCTCTCCTGTACCCTCTCTGTCCCTCTCCCTCCCCCTTCCTCCCTCTCCCTTCCTCTCGGCTGGAACCTCTCCCGCCCTCTCCTTCCCTGTCGCCTGGACCCTCTTTCTCCCTCTCCCCTGAACCCTCTCTGTCCCTCTCCCTCCCTCTCGCCTAGACCCTCTCCCTCCCGCTCCCTCCCTCTCTCCTGCACCCTCTCCTCCCCCTCCCTCCATTTCCCTCGAACCCTCTCCATTCCTCTCCCTCCCTCTCCCTCGGACCCTCTCCCTGCCTCTCCCCCCCTCTCCCTCCCTCTCCCTCCCTCTCGTCTGGACCCTCTCCCTCCTTCTCCCTCCCTCTCGCCTGGACCCTCTCCATTCCTCTCCCTCCCTCTCGCCTGGACTCTCTCCCTTCCTCTCCCTCCCTCTGCCTCCCTCTCCCTCCTTCTCGTCTGGACCCTCTCTGTCCGTCTCCCTCCCGCTGCCTCCCTCTCCCTCCTTCTCGTCTGGCCCCTCTCCCTCCTTCTCCCTCCCTCTTGCCTGGACCCTCTCCATTCCTCTCCCTCCCTCTCGTCTGGACCCTCTCCCTCCCTCTCCCTCCCTCTGCCTCCCTCTCCCTCCCTCTCGTCTGGACCCTCTCTCTCCCTCTCCCTCCCGCTGCCTCCCTCTCCCGCCCTCTCGCCTGGCCCCTCTCCTTTCCTCTCCCTCCCTCTCCTCTGGATTATCTCCCTCCCTCTCCCTCCCTCTCCCCTGGACCCTCTCCCTCCCTCTCCCTCCCTCTCGCCTGGACCCTCTCCTTTCCTCTCCCTCCCTCTCCTCTGGATTATCTCCCTCCCTCTCCCTCCGTCTGCCTCCCTCTCCCTCCCTCTCGCCTGGACCCTCTCCTTTCCTCTCCCTCCCTCTCCTCTGGATTATCTCCCTCCCTCTCCCTTCCTCTCCCCTGGACCCTCTCCCGCCGTCTCCCTCCCTGTCCCTCGGACCCTCTCCCTCCCTCTCCCTCCCTCTCCCCTGGAACCTCTCCCGCCCTCTCCCTCCCTCTCGTCTGGACCCTTTTCCTCCCGCTCCCTCCCTCTCCCTCCATTTCCCTCGGACCCTCGGACCCTCTCCCTTCCTCTCCCTCCCTCTCGCCTTGAACCTCTCACTCCCTCTCCCTCCCTCTGCCTCCCTCTCCCTCCTTCTCGTCTGGACTCTCTCCCTCCCTCTCCTTCCCTCTCTCCTGTACCCTCTCCCTCCCTCTCCCTCCCTCTTCCTCCATCTCCCTTCCTCTCGCCTAGACCCTCTCCCTTCCGCTCCCTCCCTCTCTCCTGCACCCTCTCCTCCCCCTCCCTCCATTTCCCTCGAACCCTCTCCCTTCCTCTCCCTCCCTCTCGTCTGGACCCTCTCCCTCCCTCTCCCTCCCTCTCCCTCCGTCTGCCTCCCTCTCGCCTGGCCCCTCTCCTTTCCTCTCCCTCCCTCTCGTCTTGCTCCCTCTCCCTCCCTCTCCCTCCCTCTCCCTCCGTCTGCCTCCCTCTCCCTCCCTCTCGTCTGGACCCTCTCCCTCCCTCTCCCTCCGTCTGCCACCCTCTCCCTCCCTCTCGTCTGGCTCCCTCTCCCTCCCTCTCCCTCCCTCTCGCCTGGACCCTCTCCCTCCTTCTCCCTCCCTCTCGCCTGGACCCTCTCCATTCCTCTCCTCCCTCTCTCCTGGACCCTCTCCCTCCCTCTCCCTCCCTCTGCCTCCCTCGCCCTCCTTCTCGTCTGGACCCTCTCTCTCCCTCTCCCTCCCGCTGCCTCCCTCTCCCTTCCCTCTCGTCTGGACCCTCTCTCTCACTCTCCCTCCCTCTCCCCTGGACCCTCTCCCGCCCTCTCCCTCCCTCTACCTCCATTTCCCTCGGACCCTCTCCATTCCTCTCCCTCCCTCTCGTCTGGACCCTCTCCCTCCCTCTCCCTCCGTCTGCCTCCCTCTCCCTCCCTCTCGTCTGGACCCTCTCTCTCCCTCTCCCTCCGTCTGCCTCCCTCTCCCTCCCTCTCGTCTGGACCCTCTCCCGCCCTCTCCCTCCCTCTCGTCTGGCTCCCTCTCCCTCCCTCTCCCTCCCTCTCGCCTGGACCCTCTCCCTCCCTCTCCCTTCCTTTCCCTCGGACCCTCTCCATTCCTATCCCTCCCTCTCGCCTGGACCCTCTCCCTCCCTCTCCCTCCGTCTACCTCCCTCTCCCTCCCTCTCGCCTGGACCCTCTCCCTCCCTCTCCCTCCGTCTGCCTCCCTCTCCCTCCCTCTCGCCTGGCCCCTCTCCTTTCCTCTCCCTCCCTCTCGCCTGGACCTTCTCCATTCCTCTCCCTCCCTCTCGTCTGGCTCCCTCTCCCTCCCTCTCCCTCCCTCTCCCTCCGTCTGCCTCCCTCTCCCTCCCTCTCGTCTGGACCCTCTCCCTCCCTCTCCCTCCGTCTGCCACCCTCTCCCTCCCTCTCGTCTGGACCGTCTCCCTCCCTCTCCCTCCCTCTCCCCTGGACCCTCTCCCTCCTTCTCCCTCCCTCTCGCCTGGACCCTCTCCATTCCTCTCCCTCCCTCTCTCCTGGACCCTCTCCCTCCCTCTCCCTCCCTCTGCCTCCCTCGCCCTCCTTCTCGTCTGGACCCTCTCTCTCCCTCTCCCTCCCGCTGCCTCCCTCTGCCTTCCCTCTCGTCTGGACCCTCTCTCTCACTCTCCCTCCCTCTTGCCTGGACCCTCTTCCTCCCTCTCCCTCCCTCTCCCCTGGACCCTCTCCCTCCCTCTCCCTCCTTCACGTCTGGACCCTCTCCCTGCCTCTCCCTCCCTCTCCCCTGCAGCCTCTCCCGCCCTCTCCCTCCCTCTCGTCTGGACCCTCTTCCTCCCTCTCCCTCCCTCTCCCTCCATTTCCCTCGGACCCTCTCCATTCCTCTCCCTCCCCCCTCGCCTGGACCCTCTCCCTCCCTCTCCTCCCTCTGCCTCCCTCTCGCCTGCACCCTCTCTCTCCCTCTCCCTCCTTTTCTCCTTTACCCACTCCCTCCCTCTCACCTGCACCCTCTCCCTGCCTCTCCCTTCCTCTCCCCTGCAACCTCTCCCTTCCTCTCCCTTCCTCTCCCCTGCAGCCTCTCCCTTCCTCTCCCTCCCTCTCCCTCCCTCTGCCTCCCTCTCCCTCCTTCTCGTCTGGACCCTCTCCCTCCCTCTCCCTCCCTCTGCCTCCCTCTCCCTCCTTCTCGTCTGGACCCTCTCCCTCCCTCTCCCTCCCTCTCGTCTGGACCCTCTCCCTCCTTCTCCCTCCCTCTCTCCTGGACCCTCTCCCTCCCTCTCCCTCCCTCTCCCTCCCTCTCCCTCCTTCTCGTCTGGACCCTCTCTCTCCCTCTCCCTCTCGCTGCCTCCCTCTCCCTTCCCTCTCGTCTGGACCCTCTCTCTCACTCTCCCTCCCTCTCCCCTGGACCCTCTCCCGCCCTCACCCTCTCTCTCGTATGGACCCTCTCCCTCCCTCTCCCTCCCTCTCCCTCCATTTCCCTCGGACCCTCTCCACTCCTCTCCCTCCCTCTCGTCTGGACCCTCTCCCTCCCTCTCCCTTCGTCTGCCTCCCTCTACCTCCCTCTCGTCTGGACCCTCTCCCTCCATCTCCCTCCGTCTGCCTCCCTCTCCCGCCCGCTCGCCTGGCCCCTCTCCTTTCCTCTCCCTCCCTCTCCCCTGGCCCTTCTCCATTCCTCTCCCTCCCTCTCCCCTGGACCCTCTCCTGCCCTCTCCCTCCCTCTCGCCTGGACCCTCTCCCTCCCTCTCCCTCCTTCTCGTCTGGACCCTCTCCCTCCCTCTCCCTCCCTCTCCCCTTCAGCCTCTCCCGCCCTCTCCCTCCCTCTCGTCTGGACCCTCTTCCTCCCTGTCCCTCTCTCTCCCTCCATTTCCCTCGTACCCTCTCCCGCCCTCTCCCTCCCTCTCGCCTGGACCCTCTCCCTCCCTCTGCCTCCCTCTGCCTCCCTCTCCCTCCTTCTCGTCTGGACTCTCTCCCTCCCTCTCCTTCCCTCTCTCCTGTACCCTCTCTGTCCCTCTCCCTCCCCCTTCCTCCCTCTCCCTTCCTCTCGGCTGGAACCTCTCCCGCCCTCTCCTTCCCTGTCGCCTGGACCCTCTTTCTCCCTCTCCCCTGAACCCTCTCTGTCCCTCTCCCTCCCTCTCGCCTAGACCCTCTCCCTCCCGCTCCCTCCCTCTCTCCTGCACCCTCTCCTCCCCCTCCCTCCATTTCCCTCGAACCCTCTCCATTCCTCTCCCTCCCTCTCCCTCGGACCCTCTCCCTCCCTCTCCCTCGGACCCTCTCCCTGCCTCTCCCTGCCTCTCCCTCCCTCTCCCTCCCACTCGTCTGGACCCTCTCCCTCCTTCTCCCTCCCTCTCGCCTGGACCCTCTCCATTCCTCTCTCTCCCTCTCGCCTGGACTCTCTCCCTCCCTCTCCCTCCCTCTGCCTCCCTCTCCCTCCTTCTCGTCTGGACCCTCTCTGTCCGTCTCCCTCCCGCTGCCTCCCTCTCCCTCCTTCTCGTCTGGCCCCTCTCCCTCCTTCTCCCTCCCTCTTGCCTGGACCCTCTCCATGCCTCTCCCTCCCTCTCGTCTGGACCCTCTCCCTCCCTCTCCCTCCGTCTGCCTCCCTCTCCCTCCCTCTCGCCTGGCCCCTCTCCTTTCCTCTCCCTCCCTCTCCTCTGGATCATCTCCCTCCCTCTCCCTCCCTCTCGCCTGGACCCTCTCCCGCCGTCTCCCTCCCTGTCCCTCGGACCCTCTCCCTCCCTCTCCCTCCCTCTCCCTCCCTCTTATCTGGATCATCTCCTTCCCTCTCCCCTAGATCCTCTCCCTCCCTCTCCGTCTCTCTCCCGAGGTCCTTCTCCCGCCCTCTCCCTCCCTCTCGCCTGTACCCTCTCCCTCCCTCTCTCCTGGAACCTCTCCCACCCTCTCCCTCCCTCTCGCCGGGAACCTCTCTGTCCCTCTCCCTCCCTCTCGTCTGGACCCTCTCCTTCCCTCTCTCTCCCTCTGTCCTGGACCCTCTACCTCCCTCCCCTCCCTCTCGCCTGGAACCTCTCTGTCCCTCTCCCTCCTTCTCCACTGGACCCTCTCTATCCATCTCCCTCCCTGTCGCCTGGAGCCTCACCCTTCCTTTCCCTCACTCTCCCTCGGACCCTCTCCCTGCCTCTCCCCCCCTCTGCCTCCCTCTCCCTCCCTCTCGTATGGACCCTCTCCCTCCTTCTCCCTCCCTCTCGCCTGGACCCTCTCCATTCCTCTCCCTCCCTCTCGCCTGGACCCTCTCCCTCCCTCTCCCTCCTTCTCGTCTGGACCCTCTCCCTCCCTCTCCCTCCCTCTCCCCCGGACCCTCTCCCTCCCTCTCCCTCCTTCTCGCCTGGACCCTCTCCCTCCCTCTCCCTCCTTCTCGCCTGGACCCTCTCCCTCCCTCTCCCTCCTCTCGTCTGGACCCTCTCCCGCCCTCTCCCTCCCTCTCGTCTGGCTCCCTCTCCCTCCCTCTCCCTCCCTCTCGCCTGGACCCTCTCCCTCCCTCTCCCTCCCTCTCCCTCCTTCTCGTCTGGACTCTCTCCCTCCCTCTCCTTCCCTCTCGCCTGGACGCTCTCCCTCCTTCTCCCTCCCTCTCGCCTGGATCCTCTTCCTCCCTCTCCCTCCCTCTCCCCTGGAACCTCTCCCGCCCTCTCCCTCCCTCTCGCCTGGAACCTCTCTGTCCCTCTCCCTCCTTCTCCACTGGACCCTCTCTATCCATCTCCCTCCCTGTCGCCTGGAGCCTCACCCTTCCTCTCCCTCACTCTCCCTCGGACCCTCTCCCTGCCTCTCCCCCCCTCTGCCTCCCTCTCCCTCCCTCTCGTCTGGACCCTCTCCCTCCTTCTCCCTCCCCCTCGCCTGGCTCCCTCTCCCTCCCTCTCCCTCCCTCTCCCCTGGAACCTCTCCCGCCCTCTCCCTCCCTCTCGTCTGGACCCTTTTCCTCCCGCTCCCTCCCTCTCCCTCCATTTCCCTCGGACCCTCGGACCCTCTCCCTTCCTCTCCCTCCCTCTCGCCTTGAACCTCTCACTCCCTCTCCCTCCCTCTGCCTCCCTCTCCCTCCTTCTCGTCTGGACTCTCTCCCTCCCTCTCCTTCCCTCTCTCCTGTACCCTCTCCCTCCCTCTCCCTCCCTCTTCCTCCATCTCCCTTCCTCTCGGCTGGAACCTCTCCCGCCCTCTCCTTCCCTCTCGCCTGGACCCTCTTTCTCCCTCTCCCTCCCTCTCCCCTGGACCCTCTCTGTCCCACTCCCTCCCTCTCCCCTGGACCCTCTCCCTCCCGCTCCCTCCCTCTCTCCTGTACCCTCTCCCTCCCTCTCCCTCCCTCTTCCTCCCTCTCCCTTCCTCTCGGCTGGAACCTCTCCCGCCCTCTCCTTCCCTGTCGCCTGGACCCTCTTTCTCCCTCTCCCTCCCTCTCCCCTGGACCCTCTCTGTCCCTCTCCCTCCCTCTCGCCTAGACCCTCTCCCTCCCGCTCCCTCCCTCTCTCCTGCACCCTCTCCTCCCCCTCCCTCCATTTCCCTCGAACCCTCACCCTTCCTCTCCCTCCCTCTCGTCTGGACCCTCTCCCTCCCTCTCCCTCCCTCTCCCTCCGTCTGCCTCCCTCTCGCCTGGCCCCTCTCCTTTCCTCTCCCTCCCTCTCGTCTTGCTCCCTCTCCCTCCCTCTCCCTCCCTCTCCCTCCGTCTGCCTCCCTCTCCCTCCCTCTCGCCTGGACCCTCTCCCTCCCTCTCCCTCCGTCTGCCACCCTCTCCCTCCCTCTCGTCTGGACCGTCTCCCTCCTCTCCCTCCCTCTCGTCTGGACCCTCTCCCTCCTTCTCCCTCCCTCTCGCCTGGACCCTCTCCATTCCTCTCCTCCCTCTCTCCTGGACCCTCTCCCTCCCTCTCCCTCCCTCTGCCTCCCTCGCCCTCCTTCTCGTCTGGACCCTCTCTCTCCCTCTCCCTCCCGCTGCCTCCCTCTCCCTTCCCTCTCGTCTGGACCCTCTCTCTCCCTCTCCCTCCCTCTCCCCTGGACCTCTCCCGCCCTCTCCCTCCCTCTCCCTCCATTTCCCTCGGACCCTCTCCATTCCTCTCCCTCCCTCTCGTCTGGACCCTCTCCCTCCCTCTCCCTCCGTCTGCCTCCCTCTCCTCCCTCTCGTCTGGACCCTCTCTCTCCCTCTCCCTCCGTCTGCCTCCCTCTCCCGCCCACTCGCCTGGCCCCTCTCCTTTCCTCTCCCTCCCTCTCCTCTGGATCATCTCCCTCCCTCTCCCTCCCTCTCGCCTGGACCCTCTCCCTCCCTCTCCCTCCCTTTCCCTCGGACCCTCTCCATTCCTATCCCTCCCTCTCGCCTGGACCCTCTCCCTCCCTCTCCCTCCGTCTACCTCCCTCTCCCTCCCTCTCGCCTGGACCCTCTCCCTCCCTCTCCCTCCGTCTGCCTCCCTCTCCCTCCCTCTCGCCTGGCCCCTCTCCTTTCCTCTCCCTCCCTCTCGCCTGGACCTTCTCCATTCCTCTCCCTCCCTCTCGTCTGGCTCCCTCTCCCTCCCTCTCCCTCCCTCTCCCTCCGTCTGCCTCCCTCTCCCTCCCTCTCGTCTGGACCCTCTCCCTCCCTCTCCCTCCGTCTGCCACCCTCTCCCTCCCTCTCGTCTGGACCGTCTCCCTCCCTCTCCCTCCCTCTCGTCTGGACCCTCTCCCTGCTTCTCCCTCCCTCTCGCCTGGACCCTCTCCATTCCTCTCCCTCCCTCTCTCCTGGACCCTCTCCCTCCCTCTCCCTCCCTCTGCCTCCCTCTCCCTCCTTCTCGTCTGGACCCTCTCTCTCCCTCTCCCTCCCGCTGCCTCCCTCTCCCTTCCCTCTCGTCTGGACCCTCTCTCTCACTCTCCCTCCCTCTTGCCTGGACCCTCTTCCGCCCTCTCCCTCCCTCTCCCCTGGACCCTCTCCCTCCCTCTCCCTCCTTCACGTCTGGACCCTCTCCCTGCCTCTCCCTCCCTCTCCCCTGCAGCCTCTCCCGCCCTCTCCCTCCCTCTCGTCTGGACCCTCTTCCTCCCTCTCCCTCCCTCTCCCTCCATTTCCCTCGGACCCTCTCCATTCCTCTCCCTCCCCCCTCGCCTGGACCCTCGCCCTCCCTCTCCTCCCTCTGCCTCCCTCTCGCCTGCACCCTCTCTCTCCCTCTCCCTCCTTTTCTCCTTTACCCACTCCCTCCCTCTCACCTGCACCCTCTCCCTGCCTCTCCCTTCCTCTCCCCTGCAGCCTCTCCCTTCCTCTCCCTCCCTCTCGTCTGGACTCTCTCCCTCCCTCTCCCTCCCTCTCCCTCCCTCTGCCTCCCTCTCCCTCCTTCTCGTCTGGACCCTCTCTCTCCCTCTCCCT
>NW_027182623.1:0-126587 GCF_040807025.1 Struthio camelus
ATGGCGGTGATGGCGAGCAGGGCTTGCTGCCGCACTGCTATGCCCTGCGCGTCGCGGGGCTCCTCTTCCAACAGCACCTGGGCAGCACAACCAGCATGGCCCATGGCCACTGCCAGCACCCAGCCAGGGGTCTGCTGGGTGGCCAGAGCCCCTGGGCCCCCATCCCACCACTGGCACCCAGCGCAGCCCCTCGCTGCAGAGCTCCCAGCTCACAGGGCATCCCAGCGGCCCCCAAATCCCTCCGCAGGAGAGCTCTGTGTCCACAAGGGCCTGCCCCAGCCCTCTGCGTGCCCAGGGGCCCCAGCCCTGCTCTCACTGGGCTCTCAGGGCCGTGCTGCTCTTGCCCCCTCCTACCGACGGCCTCACCTTGATCTCCTCTGCCAGGGCAGCTTTGCTGCACAGGTCGGACCCGTCTCCCCCCAGGGCCTCGGTGCCCGCACCTTTGCAGAGGCTACAGATGGAGGCCAGAAACTGCAGCTTCTGGGCCTCTTCCTGAAGGCAAGGGACGAGAGAGCCAAGCGGGGAGCGTGAGAGGGGTGAGGCATGGCCTGCAGGGCCAGAGCAGTGGAGGGGGGCCGTGAGGTGGTGGGCGTTGGTGGGGAGCAGCTGTGCACAGCCAGCAGCCCTGCAGCAGCTGCAGAGCAGGCAGCAGCCACGGAGGGACCCGGCCAGGAGATGCCCGGCGGGGCCCAGCTGGCAATATCTGCAGGTACCTTCTCGGTGGCCCTGAGAAAGGCCTGGATGTGCTGCCGGGCTTCCTGCTCCTCTTGCTGCCAAGTCAGGTCGCTGGCGGCAGAGAAACCTGGCTCTGATAAACACAGAGAGTAGGGAGAGCTGCTGGAGCTGGGAGCAGGCATTAGAGAGCGGGGGAAGAGCTGTGGCCGCTGCCCCGCCCCGGGCCTGCTCCCACGTTCCCAGCAAGGCCCGGGTCGGGGGCTGGCACGGGGCCTTGCTGCCCCATTTGCCCCGTTCTTGTCAGGGCCAGGAGGTGGCCAGCACACGGGGTGCGATGCTGGAGCCCAGCGAGGGAGGGCAAAGCCGCGGGCGGCTGTGCTGAGATGAGCAAGTGGCTGGCAGCCAGGCAGGACAGGCCCCAGGCCCCAGGCCCCCGGCCGCAGGCCCCAGACCCCAGGCCCCAGCACGGCTGGCCCTTGCTGCCTGAGCTGCCTCTGCCAGCCTGTCCCTGGGAGCAGGAGCTGGAGGCCCCTCTGCTCCACTCGCTCCCTGGGCATGCTGTGCCGGGGCTGGCTCCGGAGCCCAGCGCCGGGCCCACCATGGCTCCAGGTGCCTGGGAAGGCCAGCTCCAGCGTGCCGGGGAGACGGGCACCCGGTGCGGAGCCCGGTGCGCTCAGAGCCGCCAGCTCTGCCAGCCCAGTGGGCTCCACTCACCCAGCCCCTGTGCCTGGGGCTCTCTGAGGCGGTCCAGCTGGTGCTGAGAGCTGCCCCAGCCAGGGGCTTGGGGCTGCTCCCAGGCCACCCTGGGGGTGCTGGGCGGTCTCCTCGCCATCCTGTGGGGAGGAGGAAAGATACTGTGAGGTGGGCATGCGGGAGCCTGCGGTTTGGCCTGGCCCCATGGCAACGCTGCCGGCGTGGGGAGGCCGCAGGGCTGCGGGAGCCAGCAGCGGGTCATGGGGGGAAAGCCATGGGCCACGGTGTTTCCAGAAGCAGTAAGTGCCCGGGAAAAGGGGGCTGGCTGCAGCCTGGAAAGACGGCCAACATCCAACTGGACTTGGCAGCAGATGGCACTGGAGAAGTCGGAGCGTGTGGCTGCGATGTCCCCAAGCGACAACCTTGGCTCTGACCAAGGGCCCGCGGCAGCCGAGGGCTCGCCTTGTGCCACGGCCCCAGCAGAGCCGCACAGCCCCGTCCCTCTCACCTGGCTCAGGAGCCGAGGAGGCGGCAGGAAAGAGCAGAGCTCCTCACGGCTGCCTGGAGGCGGCAGGGAAAGACTTGGCCTGAGCTCGGGGTGCTCCTCAGCGAGATCCTGCTGCTCAGGCCCTAGGCCTGTTCCCGTCCCCCGGGACAATGAGGGGCTGAGGCTGTGCCCGCACCTGGCAGCGTGTCACAATGGGCCCTGCCCGGGGGCTGGTGCCAGGAAGGGCAGCTGGCCCCTGGGAGGGGCCCGCGGGGATCGCCCACTGAGGGGAACACCTCATTATCCCCACCTCCCAACAGGAATCAATGGGCTTCACAGCAACCACATGTTCTCCAAGGCAGAGAAGAAAAGCACAGCAAGAAAACCCCTGGGAGGCCAGAGCAAAGCCGGCCCTCCACACATGGGCTCCCAAAGAGGGAGGGTGGTTAGCACGGTTGTGAGCTGCGACATGCTGCTCTCCCACGTTCTCGCTCGGGGCCTTTATTAGAGAGGAGGTAAGCCTAGAACAGCGAGGGGAAGATGCAGGCTGAGTGACACAGGACGTGTGGAGAGAAAAGGGCCAAATCATCCTGGAGGCAGACGATCCTCCCTTCCTTGAGCGTCCCCGTCCTCCTCCGTGTCGCCTCTGGGCTCTGAGGGATGGCAAGTGAGGGCAGAAGGGATGGCAAGTTACCAGCAGCAAGCGGGCTGGGTGTCCCTCAGAGCAAAGAGGCAGCGACCTCTCAGGGCCAGGGTCACGGCCTTGTGCCGAGGGCTTTCCACTGCTGGAAAGCAGGAAGTATCTGTGGTCCTCTGCCCAGCCTGCAGGATCTCTGCAGCCACCACAAGCGTTGCTGTTGTCTTTGCTCGGTCATACGGGTGTAGTCTCACCAACAGCCACAGAGGTGGCCCTCCTCACCTCACCAAGGTGAGGTAGCCCAGCAGCTACAGCAGGAGCACCTGCAGCCCTGCCTGAGCTCTGAGCGCTACAGAAGCGGCTCTGTTCGCCAGGCTCCCCGTTTCCCAGCAGGTGCTTGGAGTGCAGCTCCTCCCGCAGCCACAGAAGCCAAGGAGCCCAGGCCACAGCTCTTGCAAACAGCCAGCACGCGCTCCCAAAAGTCAGCCAGAAAGAGCCCCGCTCTCTCTCCTCCCTTTCTCCAAGCTCCCGCTCCAGGCTTCTGGTGATCTTTTCAGCCCAGCGTGTTCAGCTTCTCTTTTCCCCTGCACACCTGAGCTGCGCGTTTCCTCCCAGAGCTGCGAGCGCAGCCGGGCAGGCAACCTTGCCAGGCACTTCAGTCCTAGCCCAGTTTGCGGGCACCCAAAAGCGGCAGGCATCTCCGCCACTCCAGACAAGTGTAGCCTGTGCACTGCAGTGCGCTGAGCAGCAGGCCACAAAGGTTGCCAGCAGCACGCACAGCGCCCGCAAAGGGGCAAACCTGAGTGACCCGGCCTTGGTAGCAGAACCCAAATGTGGAGCAAATGAGCTCCTGTGTGGCTCCCTCGTGGCGACCCGCACAGGCCCTCCATCCCACACCCACAGCTAGGGGCCAGCAGAGCAGCAGCAGCAGAGCAGCTGCGCGGCTTCTGGGCCACTGGTGGAAATGAGCTGGGAGGGATGTGGCAGGTCCTTGCGCATCGTCGCGCATGGCAGGGTGCCCAAGGGGGCGTGCAGCCAAGGCGGGCAGGAGCTGGGCCCCTTCCGGCAAGCGGGGCCACAAGCGACACCACCGGAGTGACGCAGGCACGCGTCACCTGCCTGCGCTGGACCCCTCTGGCACTCGAGCCGAGCCTGCCAACCACACCGACGTGTTCCTGCCCCGGAAGTCCTGGGCCAGTCATGCGAGCATTCAGAACAAGCCTCCGTGGGGGAACGGGCATGGCATGAACGGGGAAATGACGAGGCAGCAATGCAGGAAACAAAAACACAGGCCGTCTCATTAGCGGGGATGTTCTGCATTGGAGATGAGCTTGTCAGGGGACGGCCACCTCTGCAAAGCGGGCCTCTGCGCCTGAGGCAGTGCAGGACCAGGAGAAAAGGCAGCCCGAGTCCTCCCTCTCTCACCCACTTCTCCCGCAGCCTCCTCCTTGGCAAGCAGGCGAGTCTGAAGCCCTTTTGCCTCCAAGGGAAGGTCTTGCTCAGAGAGCAGCTGGGGCTTGGCTGAGGTGGCTTGTGGGTTAGAGGCTAGGCAGGAGCCTTCTTGGGCCTGCTTGCTCTTTGCAGGCCCTTGGCAGCACGAGGCAAAGGCGGCCGTGTGCCTGTGCCCTGCACGGCCTCCAGCTCCCGGCCCGCCAGGCGCCTTGGCTCCCTCGTGGCAGGGTGCCGGGCTGCTTCTCACACAACCCCCTGCTCTGCTTCCTCCCTGCCCTCCCTCCCAGGTGCCCCTCCAGCCACCAGGCATGTCCTGCTACGACCAGTGCCTGCCACGCCGGCCCTGTGGCCCCACTCCGCTGGCCAACAGCTGCCACGAGCCCTGGCTCACGCAGTGCCAGAACTCCACCGCTGTCATCCAGCCCTCTGCCGTGGTGCTGAGCCTGCCCGGCCCATCCTCAGCTCCTGCCCGCAAAACACCGTCGTGGCATCCTCCACCTCCACTGCTCTTGGCAGCATCCTCAGCTGCCACGGAGTCCCCATCACCTCCGCGTGCTGTGACCTCTCCAGCATCTCTAGGCGCTACTGTGGCACAACGTGCCCCCCCTGCTAAGGCCGCTGCCAACACGCCCGGATAAGCCACCCCTCCTACCCAACCCCGCCCCGGCCCCCAGCCCCCGGCCCCCGGCCCCCACCGCAACTCAGACCACCAAAGCGGACGCACAACGCAGCTTCGGGCCGTTGCTGGCAGAACAACCTGACCAGCCTTGCCTCCTCCTGCAACGGCTGGCTGGAAAGGGCCAGCCTGGGCTCCCTGAAAACATGGCCAATGCCCAGCTTGCCCTTCTTCCACTCTTTTCCTTCTCCCCCTTGCCTGTGTTGCCTTCTGCTGCCCTGGGCCCTGCTCTGCACCCCCGCAAAGCCTGGCTGGGGGCAACTTCTGGCTGCTCTTCTGCTGAGAGGCAGGCCACTGGCACCCTGCGGCAACCCTAGTGTGGTCCCGCTGAGAGGGGGCAGCCTCTCAGCTGCCCTCAGCTGCCAGTGATCCGTGGCAATTTCTTGTTACACCTCTAGCCTCAGCTGAAGGGAGAGATTACAGCGCTTGCGCTCCCCAAGCATCCATGCTCTGCTGGCTGCAGAGGAGCAACTCCTGAGGCAACGCTGGGCTCAGGTGAGCGCTCAGGCACGCGAGGCCCCCCCCCGTGGACCAGGCAAGAGTGCCTTCACGAGCCTCCTGCCCATGTTTCAGGGCACAGCCCCCTTCTGCAGCCTCATCCCGCCCAGCGTCATCGCTCCGGGCACTGGCCACCTTCTTGCCATGCCCAGAGACCAAGGCCTCACCTCTTCCCCCACCGACACCTGCAGCCCTGGCACTGGCAGGAGTTGCCTGGCCCCAAGCAGCTGCAGCTCCTCACGCTGCCCATGTGCCCCAGCAGCTCCCTCTCTCTCTACTTGTCCCCCGGGGCAGTCCCAGGGCCTGAGCACCAGTACTGCCCTGGGAACACATGCTGGCACAAGGCAGTCACCACCCCAAACATAGGGCACACGCTGCAGTCTCCCCACCTGGCACCACGCAGCCCCGGGGAGCCCTGAGGCCTGCTGAGAGGCAGAAAAACCCAAAGCACATCTACGATGCCTGGAAGTCTTTCCCAGAGGAGCCTGTCCTTCACCTCATCGCACAGCACGGCCTGCACCCTTACCCCATGGGGCAGCAGAAGGTGGCCTGCGCACGCCGGCTGGTGCAGGGGTATTGGACAGGCAGCTCTGCCGGCACCGACGATGCAGGGCCGGGTGGCACAGAGCTGCTGGGGCACATCCTGGGCCTTTGCATGGCCCATTTCTCTCGCTTGCCTTTGTCGCGCCAAAAGAAAAGACACCTGCACTCATGGGGGAAAAGGGCTGCTCTTTGCTGGGAGCACAACTACGAGGTGAACTTGTAGCACGAGGCCAGCGAGGGGAGGTGCCAGAGGGCGAGCAGTTATGCTGCAGGCAGGGGCAGGTGCCAGGAATGCCCCCGGCTGCCTGGCACACTCAGGTGTCTTCGGCGTGCAGAGCACGGAGCATTTGGGAGCGTTCTTGGAGCTGTGCTAAAACAGAGTCGTCTCCCGGGGGAGGCCTCCACCTCTCCCACAGTCTCCGCAGCCTGCAGCATAGCGGCTGGCATCGGCCTCCTGACGGCTCCCGTGTTTGCACGGCATCCAGGATCAGGACGGTCTGAGCAGCCAGGCAGCGGATCGAGGGCCTGCCGTCCTCTAGCACCTCTTGGAGGACTGAGACAGACAGAAACAGAGCAGACATCAAGGCCAGGGAGCTGCAGAGAGCCCCAGCCTGCCCTGCCCTGCCCACAGGGCTGCCCCCACCCCTGCTCTTGTTTGGGCCAAGCGGGAGCAGGGGCATCCGCTGGAAATCACTGCTCACAAAGGCCCAAACTCCCCCACAATGTCTGCCTTCCACGCGGGGAGACAGAGCGCTCCTCGCCTGAGGCAGGCCAGGCAAGGCGAGCACAGCTCCCAGCTCTTTCCTCACCCCGCTCCAGCCCCGCATGACCCAGCGCTGCCCTCACTCACAAGTGCGGATGGCGGCGACTTTCTCTGCGCTCCTGTTCCTCATGTGCTGCGCGGCGAGCCCTAGGCACACACGGCCCATCACACCTCGTGGCCCCAGCAGCACAGCTCCCATCCAGCCCTGCCACTCTGGCCACGCGCCCTCCTCCCCTTGGGCAGGGCTGGGCCCGCCGTGGTCCCTGAGGCGCAGCACCCATGCAGGGCCTGGGGGGCTGAATGAGGCTCCCACCAGCCCCCAACATCGCCAGCCCTGCCTCGGCGGCCATCACTCCCAGCGCGACCAAGGAACTCTGGGACAGAGAGGGGTCCCGCGCGTTGTGGCTCACCTATGAACCTCACGGCCAACTCCCGCAAGGCCGCCTGCGGGCTCTCCAGGTACGGCAGGCTCTGGCAGAGGTACTTTTCTGCCCTGCTCCTGTCCTGCCCCAGCTGGAGAGAGCACAAGGCCACACGGTTGAGGCAGACCCTCGCCGGGCAGCCCAGCCGCTGCCTCCTGCCAGGGCCAGCCTCCCCCTTCCTCCCCTCCCAGGACACTCAGCGCCCCCTGACAGGAGCCGTGGGATGCTAAGCTTCAGGGGCAGCAGAGGGCAAAGGGTGGCCTGGCGGCGCTGAGAACCTCCGCACCCTGCTGCCAAGGCCCAGCCAGGCCTGGAGCCCCCGCAGCATCCTGGGGCTCCGTGCGGGCAAAGGGCACCGCTCCCGCGCCCCTCTGGGCCTGGGGGTCGGCGGAAAGGGAGCGTGCGTGCAGCTCCAGCCTGCGGGCTTGGGAGGTGGGGCTGCAGCAGTGCGGGAAGGGCACAGGCACCCCACGCATGGGCCTCTGGCCTCCTCCAGCTGGCTCCCAGGGGCTCTGCGGTTGTCCTTACCAGGCACTCGCCAATCCTCCAGGTCTGCAGCGTCTGCGTCAGGTACCAGAGCTGGTTCCACCTGAGGAACTGTGCTGCTCCCAGGAGGGTTTCCTGCGAGGCCTGCAGAGGAGCAGTGCTGAGGGGAGACATGGCCTGCGGCGGGCCAGGGGAACCAGTGCCCTGCCTCCCCTGCCTGTGCCCGCAGAGCTGTCCCTGGCCCCTGACAGCCTGCGCTCTCTCTGCCTCAGCAGGCAGAGGTGGCCATGGGCACCAGCACGCGGGGCAGCAGAGACAGCAGCTCACCCACAGGCTGCCACTGTCACCCTCCCTGCATCCCTGGGCAGGGCAGAAATGCACACCTGAGCCACACTGGGGGCCTGGTCACTCAGGTGGAAGAAGAGCAGGAGAAGGCTCCTCTGCACATGCTTCTTCAGGCACCGCTTGTATTTGCCCACCACAGTCTCCATGAGGGCTTTGAAGAGGCGCAGGGCATGCTTGCGCACCCGGCTGGACTCCTGGTGGGAGGCAGGCAGGGGGAAGGGCAGGACCTCATTCCCCCAGGAGATGGGGGGGGGGGGGGCTGCAGCCAGGTCACACGGGCCCCAGCACCAGGCAAGGCAGCACAGCGCATTGCCAGCCCGTGCCACGGCCCCGCAGTGCGGAGCTTCTCTAAGCCTGGTCGCGCTCACACCAGGCAGCAGCCAGCTAGGCAGGAGAGCAGCTACCGCAGGCCATGCAGGGAGGAGGAGGCAAGGCTGCCCTGCGCATCCGCTCCTGGCCACTGAGGCCCTGCGGCAGGCTTTGCCGGCACGGCTCGGCAAGCGGCAAGCGGCAAGCGGCAAGCGGCAAGCGGCAAGCGGCAGGCACCGGCTGAGCGGGCACCGGCTGGGCTCTCAGAGCAAGCGTTGGCCTGTGCCTGCTGTGTGCAGGGGTTGGGCTGAGCACACAGCAGCCAGGTCCCAGGGTGGGGACCCTGACCTCCCCAGGGGCTCAACTGGCAAGGGAGAAGCTGTGGGGCGGTGGAGGCCAGCAGACAGCCCCCGGGGAGCACCGAGGGGCCCGGGTGGAGGAGGTCCTGCCAGAGGGCTGCGCTCGCAGGGCTGGACGGAGGCCACGTTGGCATTGCAGAGTGGCCACGTGCAGGGCGCCGGCTCCCACACCAGACGTGCATACGTACATCATCCAAGAGCGGCAGGAGCTTCTCCGCCAGCTGCAGAGCCACGGGGCCGGCCCGCTCCCTCTCCATGTGGCACAGCACGTTGCCCAGGATGCACAGGGCCTTCACGTTGACCTCCCGGTCGGCATCGTGCAGGCGCTCCATCACCTCTGGCAGCAGGCCCTGCAGTTTTCTGGCCTGCAGGAAACCCCCAACTTCCTTGTGGCCAAGCCATGGAAAAGGCCTTGGCACAAAGGCTTGCAGCAACAAAGGCCAAGCCTTTGGCGTTACCCACCGCCCCCTGCCTAGCCGCAGGCTGTCGACACGGCTTTGCCCTGCTGCCCCTGCTCACCATGTCAGGGCTCTCCGAGAGCACAAGGAGGCCTCGCAGCACCAGCCCGCGCATGACCAGGCGCCCAGTCCTCAGGTGCCTTTCGAAGAGGTGCAGCACACGCTCGTCCACGGCGGTGGAAAACTCAGAGCAGTTCAGCAGCTGAAACGCGCACAGCAGAGTGAGAGCCTGGCAGCGCTGGCAGGACTGGCCGCAGCGGACAGCCGCTGAGCGCTCTGCTCAGCCAGCCCTGGCCAAGGCCCCAGAGGCAGGCAGCGTGCAGCCAGCAGCCAGCAGGCACTGTGCAGGGCCCACAGGGCACCACGGCACACGGCACAGCTTCCCTCGCTACTCCTCCCGCCTCTGGCCCAGCTGCAGCCCCTCGGCCTCCTGCCTTGGAGAAGCTGAATGCAGAGCTCTGGCATGGAGGGTGCATGAAATGCAGGAGCTTGGGAGTGTCAGCCCAGCAGAAAGGGCCGCTCTGTGGGAAGGGGCCAAGCCGGGCCGTATGCAGAGGAGGGCCGGCACCTCCCCAGCTTCCCCGCCTCCTGTCCTGTTCCTTCCTGCCGCTGCCAGAGCGGAGTGGTTCCCGGCACGTCAGGGAAGCCCTGCGCGCCCTCAGGCCCACCTCAGTCAAGAAGGCCATGGAGGGGATTTCCCGCTGTGCATCCCTCGTGCTGAGAACCCGGAGCAGGTGGTGGAAGATCCAGTGGCACTCCTTTGTGGCGGTGGTCCTCAGCTGCCTGGCAGGGGGGAGAAGAGCCTGTGGGCCCTGAGGCCAGGCAGGCAAACCTGGGCCGGGCCTGCCACGCCATGTCTAGCCATTCTGGCAGGGACCAGCACACGCAGAGCAAGTGCGCGGCTGTACTCTGCCCCAGCAGCCAGAGGCATTTGCGCGTGGACGGGCGGGCTTTCCTCACCGCACCGCTCCAGGAGGAAGCCTGTGTCTGACTCTGTTGCGTGCATCTTGGCAGTTGGCCGGCAAAATGCCCTTCCTCCTCTGCAGCCATGTCCTTCCCACACATCCCTCCCACTTTGGACTCCCATGGCCGGGGCTCTTCCCAGGTGCCTCTGGCCATGCTGCGCCCTTCCCGCTCTTTGGCCACACAGCTCGTGAGCAGGCTTGCAGGGGCCTGCGGTCGCCCTGCATGCGGACAGGCAGACAGGGCTCTTACCTGGCCAGCAAAGTGATGCCTTGGTGGTGGCTCTCTGCGCAGACAAGCATGTCCCATCCGCCCTTCCTCTGCAGGACGCCAACCTGATCCCCATAGCCTGCCCAGTGCAGCAGGGCTTGCAGGGCCTGCAGAGCGGACCTGCAGGCAGAGCAAGGCACCGGTCATGCACAAAGCCCTGCTCCTGGCTCCGGAGCAGGGGGAGAGATGGGGGACTCAGAAGCCGCACCTGGCGCGGCTGCTTATGGGGCTGCATTTGTCCTCCTCGACACCTGGCTCGAAGAAGGCCTCGGCGTCCTGCAGCGCAGCCTCCGTGGCAAACGAGATTTGGAAGAGCAGAGCCACGCAGAGCATGGGGAACAAGGCCTTCCCCTGCTGCAAGGTGGGCTGCAGGAGGATCTCGCGCAGGGCCCTGGTTGCCTGCAGAAACACCCACGAGACGGCTGTCACTGCGGACATCTGCCAGGGGCACCGCTCGAGGAGCCCTTGCGGGGAGGCAGAGCGCGGCTCCGGCACTGTGGGCAGCCAAGGCAAAGGCAGATGGGCGGGGTGGGGGGGGGGCGGGGCACGCGCAGGCTGCCTGGTCTGGGGCAAGTGGCAGCGGGTCTCTGGGCCCTGCCCAGGGCACTAGGAGCCTTTGTGGCTGAGAGCGAGGGTGGTGCCAGCACAGCTCAGGGATGCGGCAGGCTGTCCTGGGCTGCCTAACCCAAGCCTTGTACGTTGCTCAGGCCACAACTGCCTCTGCCCCGCTCTGCCCCAGCCGCAGGCCCTGCCCCAGCCGCAGGCCCTGCTGCTGCTCTGGCTTTCCAGCCTGCTCAGTGAAGCAGGCGGATGCAGGAAGAGGGAGGAGAGGCAGCCTGCGGGCAGGGGCAGGCTGCGTGCGTGTGCACTGAAGGGCCCAAGCAGCGCTGGGCAGTCATGTGTGGCTCACACAGCAGATGCAAGATGCTGGACAGGGCCCCACTGGCCGTGTGGCAGGGGCACTGTGTGTGGGGGGCCCAGGGGAGGGCATGGGTTGGGGGTGGACTGGGAGGGTGGCCAGGGAGGGTGGCGGGCACCCGGCCTCTTGCCCCAGAGAGGGGAGCGCAGCCCTGGGGGGGAGCGACGTCTTATGCAGGAACTCACAGCCAGGGGCACGACGTGAGGTTCGTCGCTGACAAAGCAGACGCGCCTGCCCTGGCCCCTTCCCTGCAGCACAAAGAGCAGCTCCAGCAGGACCTTCTCGGCCGTCGCGGGCTGGGAGACCATCTCTCGCCACATGTCCGCGGCAACACTGCGGGCCCCGAGCGCTCGGTCAGTGGGGCCCCCCGAGCCGTAGCACTGGGGCCTGGGCTGTCCGTCAGCCCTGCCCTGCCCGCTCCCCCTCTCCAGGAGCCCAAAGAGCCCTGGGCGGGCAGGCAGGAGATGGTTGAGCCCACCGCCCTGTGTGCACGGTGGGAGCACAGCAGCTGGTCTGCCCCTCAGGGTGTCCTGCAGCTCTGCCTGGCTTCAGCAGCCGCAGGCTCTCGGGGCCCTTCTGCCCAGGTGCTATTAGCCCTCAAGGCTGGCGGCCCCGTACCTGTCGCAAGGCACAGAGGCTGCCAGCAGGCTCCTCACTGCCTTGTCAGGGTAGAGGCAGGTCAGCTGGAGAAGGGTGCCAAGCAGGACGTGCCGGGCCCACTGATCGCTGATGTGCAGCAGGTTCTCATAGATGCAGCTCACGACGCGGGACACCTGGAGGGGGTATGGCTGAGAGCGGGGCTGCTGCAGGATGGCCGCAGTTTCTTCCGCTGCCTTGGCTGTCTGTTTCCCTTCCCATCCCGCTTGGCTGCACTCCAATGGAGTCAGAGCCAGGCAGCCCTGGATTTGCGGAGGAACAACCCCCACCCGCCGCCCAGAGCCCAGAGCCCGGAGGCCAGGGCACGCCAGCCGCAGCATGCTTACGTGCTGCAGCCGGGAGGCAGAGTGTCTCATGGCCAGAGCCAGCATGCGGGCAGCCGCCGTGGTGTCGTAGGCGCTGGAGTCTCTCATGCCCTCGATGGCCGTGAGGAGGACCTCGGTCATCTCGGAGGGGGAGAGGTATTTCCCAAAGATCTGGGGGAGGAAGGAGGGGAGGGAAGACACAGTGCCCTGAGCGCCGCCCCGGGGCTGCTTGTTTGCGGCGGGAGAAGAGCTCTGCAGAGCGAGACGTGGGGCAGAGCTGGGAGAGTGGCAGCAAGAGAGCGGGGAGCAGGGGCCCTGCCAGGCTGGCCGATGGCCTCGGGGACGATGTGGCCAGAGGGCCTTTGCGGTGACTAGGCAGATAGTGGGAGTCCCGGTGCCCCTGTGCTGGCCCTGCTGTGCCCTGAGAGGAGCCTCTTGCCTGCCCAGGCACAGTGGGAGCCCCCTGCGTGGGGCCTGTGAGGCTCTTGCAGCCAGCCACACTGATCACTGGCTGCTGGGCTCTGACCAAGCCCTCTGCCTGCCCGGGGCCATGTGGCCCAGCAAGGGAGGAGCTCCTTACCATGGTGGCGTCGCTGGCGCTCTTGGACCAGGAGAGCCAGAAGGTCTCGGCTTCCCAGTCCCCCTGGAGCCGAGGATGCTCTGCACTGTCCTCTGAAGGCTTCCCACCTGGGCAGGAGGGAAAACACAGCAGCGCAGTCAGTGGGGAAGATGGAGAGAATGCGATGGCAGCCTGAAGGCATCAGGCAGAAACCTGGCTGCCAGAGGAAAAGGCAGCCCTTTGCCTGTGGCCCGGGCTGAGGCAGCACGGCGGCTTACCTGTGCCCATGTCTCAGGGGTTTCTGCTCCTTCCTCTGGCTGAGGAGAGCAGCCGAGGTGACGGGGAGGGGGGGAGGGGATCTCGCCTGCCCTTGCTGGCGTGTGGGTGTGTGGCAGGGCCCAGCCCGCTCTGGCTTCTCTTACTCTCTCGCTGCAGGAGGAAGCTGCCGAGGTGGCAAAGAGCGTCGGCAGCCCCACGCCTGGTGTCCTCGTCCTCATCGTTGCAGCACAGTCTGAGACGTGCCACCAGCTGCCCCAGCATCTGGAAATGCTCCGTCCCCAAGGCAGCAGGGCTGGCGCACGCTCCTCCGCTGGGGCCGCAGCCCTGGGGAGGGAGGAAGGGCTGGTAGCAGGGCTGACGGGAGCCACTGGTGCCAAAGCCCTGAACCCAGGCATGGGCCCCGTGCTGGTGCCCGAGGGAGCCAGAGCGCAGGAGGCGTCTGCCCAAGCCAGAGCGCAGGAGGCGTCTGCCCAGCCCTGCTCCAACTGCTGCCAATTAGCTGCAGCGCTGCGGGTCCCAGCCTGCCCACCCCTGCACCCTGCCAGCTCTTCTGCCCAGGCGAGGGGCAACGGCCCCTGCTGCCGAGCAGCCCCGACCCTGCAGCCAGCAGCCGTGGCACGGCCAGGAGCAGGCAGCCTCCCTGCACAGCCCTTGGAAGGCAATGGGACTTAATGTAGGCGGAGGAGTAAAAGACAACTGTCGCCAGGAAGGGCAGCCTCCCGGGCAGCCCCCGTGGTCCTCCCCTCCTCTCCTCTGCTGCTTCTGCTGCCTTGCCTTGCTCCGCAGCCCACAGCCTGGGCTCCTCTGCTCCAGCACCCAGCACCTAGCCCCCTTCTCAGCTCCTCTGCCTTCTCTCCTGGCCGCCGCAGCCCACCTCTGCCACTAACCAGCTCCAGGGGCCCCTCACCTCCCAGAGCGACGAGCTGGCCAGGAGTTTGCTTAGCTGCGCAACCTGGCCCACGGCCCTCTCCCGCTCAGCTGCCCGCTGAGACGCTGTGAAAGGCAGCAGGACCTGGCAGGAGAAAAGCTGCTGGTCAGCCCGCCAACGTGACAGCTGCTCCCACAGTGGCAGCTCTGCCCAGCGCCTGGCAGGCTTTGCAGTGGCCGTCAAGGCAGCCTGTCAAGTGGCGCAAAGCCCCAAACAGGGCTCCTGCCCCAAGGGTCCCCGGCTGGCTGTGCCTGCCCAGGGACGCAGCTGCATCCCATGCCCATGGCAGCCTCTGCTCCTTGGCCTGCCCTCCTCCAAAAACCACCCCATGGCCCCTGGGCAGGAGCACAGGGCTCTGGGGCAGCCAGCCGCTGGGGCCTGCAGTGAGGGCTCCGGATCTGGGCCGTTGGGAAGCCCAAATTACAAAGCTCCAGGCCTGGGCCCCCCTTGCAGGCCAGGCGGGGCCCTGCGCTGCTCTGCCCTGCTCAGATCTGGGGAGGACGCAGCAGGCCAGGGAGGCGCTGGAGCAGCAGTGCCGCCCGCCAGGTGCTGGGGGCCTGGCAAGGAGAGTCCAAGTCCTGCCTCTGCTTTGGCGCCAAGGGAGGTTTGGGGGGTGGCTGGCAGGCAGGGGCCGTGGGCAAGGCTCTGCCTGTGCATTGCACGAGGCTGGAGACATGGACTCTGAGAGCAGCCAGCAGACCCTGGGCTCCGCAAAGAGCGCGGGGGAGACCCCCTCTGCTCTCCGAGAGAGGCTGCCTGCCTGCAGCGTGCCTGGTGCTCTCCGTGGCTGGTGTGCATTCGAGGCGTCCCTTCCCCTCGGGGCGAGGGGCAGCCCCGCGAGAGCCCCGCTCTTTGCCGGTGCCGCACCTGCAAGATGCGCTGCAGCTCCAGCAGGCTCCCTGCGTGGGCACTGAATACCAGCTCCTGCAGCATGCTGTGCAGAGCCTCCAGAACCTGCAATGAGGACAGAGGCTGTGGCAGTGCTCCAGCAGTGCCTCCGACCCACAGGACACTGCCTTGATCGCCTCCTGCCGGGGCTGCCAGGGACACCGCGCTGCCCTGCAGCACCCAGGCAGAGGCCTCGAGGCAGGAGAGGGGCCGCAGGTGGAGCAGCCCGTGGCCACTGCCCCAGGCCCAACACTGGGGCAGGCCAAGAAGGGCTGAGGGAGGGAAAACAAAGACAAGGATCTTGCCCTGCCTTGCCTGGCACGGCCACCTCTCAGCACAGGGCAAGCTGCGACAAGCACGCAAGCATCAGCGGCTCTCCAGAGCTCCGCCAGGCAGCACTTACCTGGGCATAGAGAAGAGCCTCCGTGCTCTCCATGTCCTCCCTTGGAGGGAAGGAGAAGATGCTGGAGACGCAGGCGTGGAGGAGGCTGTTGGTGTGGCTGTCCTCCAGCACTGGCCTCACTTTGCTGCCGGGAGAGAGGAGCACCCATTGGACACAGGGCTGGCAGCACAGCCCTGCTGCCCCAGCAATGGGGAGGCATCTGTTGCGGAGGGCGAGTTCAGAGCGGCCCTGGGAGCGGTGGGGGAGCCCTGTGGGCAGCCTCCTCCTCCTGCAGGGACACTGGCCCAGGGAGAGAGACCAGTGCTGGCCAGGGGAGAAGCATGCCCTCTCCTCCTGCTGCCTCCCGCTTGCGGGGGGGAAAGGCTGCAACACCCTGCGGAGCCCCAGGGACCGCTCCCTCTGCCTTCCTGTCTGCCCCGGGGTTGGGCCCAGAGCAGGGCAGAGCAGAGGCCCAGCACATAGCACCATCGCACTCCGCCCAGCGTGGGGCATGCCTTCGAGCCAGGCCCAGCGCGGTTGGCACTGAGCTAGGGGGAAGTTGGGGCTAAGCCAAGGCATGGGGCAGGTACCTCATGGCGGTGATGGCGAGCAGGGCTTGCTGCCGCACTGCTATGCCCTGCGCGTCGCGGGGCTCCTCTTCCAACAGCACCTGGGCAGCACAACCAGCATGGCCCATGGCCACTGCCAGCACCCAGCCAGGGGTCTGCTGGGTGGCCAGAGCCCCTGGGCCCCCATCCCACCACTGGCACCCAGCGCAGCCCCTCGCTGCAGAGCTCCCAGCTCACAGGGCATCCCAGCGGCCCCCAAATCCCTCCGCAGGAGAGCTCTGTGTCCACAAGGGCCTGCCCCAGCCCTCTGCGTGCCCAGGGGCCCCAGCCCTGCTCTCACTGGGCTCTCAGGGCCGTGCTGCTCTTGCCCCCTCCTACCGACGGCCTCACCTTGATCTCCTCTGCCAGGGCAGCTTTGCTGCACAGGTCGGACCCGTCTCCCCCCAGGGCCTCGGTGCCCGCACCTTTGCAGAGGCTACAGATGGAGGCCAGAAACTGCAGCTTCTGGGCCTCTTCCTGAAGGCAAGGGACGAGAGAGCCAAGCGGGGAGCGTGAGAGGGGTGAGGCATGGCCTGCAGGGCCAGAGCAGTGGAGGGGGGCCGTGAGGTGGTGGGCGTTGGTGGGGAGCAGCTGTGCACAGCCAGCAGCCCTGCAGCAGCTGCAGAGCAGGCAGCAGCCACGGAGGGACCCGGCCAGGAGATGCCCGGCGGGGCCCAGCTGGCAATATCTGCAGGTACCTTCTCGGTGGCCCTGAGAAAGGCCTGGATGTGCTGCCGGGCTTCCTGCTCCTCTTGCTGCCAAGTCAGGTCGCTGGCGGCAGAGAAACCTGGCTCTGATAAACACAGAGAGTAGGGAGAGCTGCTGGAGCTGGGAGCAGGCATTAGAGAGCGGGGGAAGAGCTGTGGCCGCTGCCCCGCCCCGGGCCTGCTCCCACGTTCCCAGCAAGGCCCGGGTCGGGGGCTGGCACGGGGCCTTGCTGCCCCATTTGCCCCGTTCTTGTCAGGGCCAGGAGGTGGCCAGCACACGGGGTGCGATGCTGGAGCCCAGCGAGGGAGGGCAAAGCCGCGGGCGGCTGTGCTGAGATGAGCAAGTGGCTGGCAGCCAGGCAGGACAGGCCCCAGGCCCCAGGCCCCCGGCCGCAGGCCCCAGACCCCAGGCCCCAGCACGGCTGGCCCTTGCTGCCTGAGCTGCCTCTGCCAGCCTGTCCCTGGGAGCAGGAGCTGGAGGCCCCTCTGCTCCACTCGCTCCCTGGGCATGCTGTGCCGGGGCTGGCTCCGGAGCCCAGCGCCGGGCCCACCATGGCTCCAGGTGCCTGGGAAGGCCAGCTCCAGCGTGCCGGGGAGACGGGCACCCGGTGCGGAGCCCGGTGCGCTCAGAGCCGCCAGCTCTGCCAGCCCAGTGGGCTCCACTCACCCAGCCCCTGTGCCTGGGGCTCTCTGAGGCGGTCCAGCTGGTGCTGAGAGCTGCCCCAGCCAGGGGCTTGGGGCTGCTCCCAGGCCACCCTGGGGGTGCTGGGCGGTCTCCTCGCCATCCTGTGGGGAGGAGGAAAGATACTGTGAGGTGGGCATGCGGGAGCCTGCGGTTTGGCCTGGCCCCATGGCAACGCTGCCGGCGTGGGGAGGCCGCAGGGCTGCGGGAGCCAGCAGCGGGTCATGGGGGGAAAGCCATGGGCCACGGTGTTTCCAGAAGCAGTAAGTGCCCGGGAAAAGGGGGCTGGCTGCAGCCTGGAAAGACGGCCAACATCCAACTGGACTTGGCAGCAGATGGCACTGGAGAAGTCGGAGCGTGTGGCTGCGATGTCCCCAAGCGACAACCTTGGCTCTGACCAAGGGCCCGCGGCAGCCGAGGGCTCGCCTTGTGCCACGGCCCCAGCAGAGCCGCACAGCCCCGTCCCTCTCACCTGGCTCAGGAGCCGAGGAGGCGGCAGGAAAGAGCAGAGCTCCTCACGGCTGCCTGGAGGCGGCAGGGAAAGACTTGGCCTGAGCTCGGGGTGCTCCTCAGCGAGATCCTGCTGCTCAGGCCCTAGGCCTGTTCCCGTCCCCCGGGACAATGAGGGGCTGAGGCTGTGCCCGCACCTGGCAGCGTGTCACAATGGGCCCTGCCCGGGGGCTGGTGCCAGGAAGGGCAGCTGGCCCCTGGGAGGGGCCCGCGGGGATCGCCCACTGAGGGGAACACCTCATTATCCCCACCTCCCAACAGGAATCAATGGGCTTCACAGCAACCACATGTTCTCCAAGGCAGAGAAGAAAAGCACAGCAAGAAAACCCCTGGGAGGCCAGAGCAAAGCCGGCCCTCCACACATGGGCTCCCAAAGAGGGAGGGTGGTTAGCACGGTTGTGAGCTGCGACATGCTGCTCTCCCACGTTCTCGCTCGGGGCCTTTATTAGAGAGGAGGTAAGCCTAGAACAGCGAGGGGAAGATGCAGGCTGAGTGACACAGGACGTGTGGAGAGAAAAGGGCCAAATCATCCTGGAGGCAGACGATCCTCCCTTCCTTGAGCGTCCCCGTCCTCCTCCGTGTCGCCTCTGGGCTCTGAGGGATGGCAAGTGAGGGCAGAAGGGATGGCAAGTTACCAGCAGCAAGCGGGCTGGGTGTCCCTCAGAGCAAAGAGGCAGCGACCTCTCAGGGCCAGGGTCACGGCCTTGTGCCGAGGGCTTTCCACTGCTGGAAAGCAGGAAGTATCTGTGGTCCTCTGCCCAGCCTGCAGGATCTCTGCAGCCACCACAAGCGTTGCTGTTGTCTTTGCTCGGTCATACGGGTGTAGTCTCACCAACAGCCACAGAGGTGGCCCTCCTCACCTCACCAAGGTGAGGTAGCCCAGCAGCTACAGCAGGAGCACCTGCAGCCCTGCCTGAGCTCTGAGCGCTACAGAAGCGGCTCTGTTCGCCAGGCTCCCCGTTTCCCAGCAGGTGCTTGGAGTGCAGCTCCTCCCGCAGCCACAGAAGCCAAGGAGCCCAGGCCACAGCTCTTGCAAACAGCCAGCACGCGCTCCCAAAAGTCAGCCAGAAAGAGCCCCGCTCTCTCTCCTCCCTTTCTCCAAGCTCCCGCTCCAGGCTTCTGGCGATCTTTTCAGCCCAGCGTGTTCAGCTTCTCTTTTCCCCTGCACACCTGAGCTGCGCGTTTCCTCCCAGAGCTGCGAGCGCAGCCGGGCAGGCAACCTTGCCAGGCACTTCAGTCCTAGCCCAGTTTGCGGGCACCCAAAAGCGGCAGGCATCTCCGCCACTCCAGACAAGTGTAGCCTGTGCACTGCAGTGCGCTGAGCAGCAGGCCACAAAGGTTGCCAGCAGCACGCACAGCGCCCGCAAAGGGGCAAACCTGAGTGACCCGGCCTTGGTAGCAGAACCCAAATGTGGAGCAAATGAGCTCCTGTGTGGCTCCCTCGTGGCGACCCGCACAGGCCCTCCATCCCACACCCACAGCTAGGGGCCAGCAGAGCAGCAGCAGCAGAGCAGCTGCGCGGCTTCTGGGCCACTGGTGGAAATGAGCTGGGAGGGATGTGGCAGGTCCTTGCGCATCGTCGCGCATGGCAGGGTGCCCAAGGGGGCGTGCAGCCAAGGCGGGCAGGAGCTGGGCCCCTTCCGGCAAGCGGGGCCACAAGCGACACCACCGGAGTGACGCAGGCACGCGTCACCTGCCTGCGCTGGACCCCTCTGGCACTCGAGCCGAGCCTGCCAACCACACCGACGTGTTCCTGCCCCGGAAGTCCTGGGCCAGTCATGCGAGCATTCAGAACAAGCCTCCGTGGGGGAACGGGCATGGCATGAACGGGGAAATGACGAGGCAGCAATGCAGGAAACAAAAACACAGGCCGTCTCATTAGCGGGGATGTTCTGCATTGGAGATGAGCTTGTCAGGGGACGGCCACCTCTGCAAAGCGGGCCTCTGCGCCTGAGGCAGTGCAGGACCAGGAGAAAAGGCAGCCCGAGTCCTCCCTCTCTCACCCACTTCTCCCGCAGCCTCCTCCTTGGCAAGCAGGCGAGTCTGAAGCCCTTTTGCCTCCAAGGGAAGGTCTTGCTCAGAGAGCAGCTGGGGCTTGGCTGAGGTGGCTTGTGGGTTAGAGGCTAGGCAGGAGCCTTCTTGGGCCTGCTTGCTCTTTGCAGGCCCTTGGCAGCACGAGGCAAAGGCGGCCGTGTGCCTGTGCCCTGCACGGCCTCCAGCTCCCGGCCCGCCAGGCGCCTTGGCTCCCTCGTGGCAGGGTGCCGGGCTGCTCCTCACACAACCCCCTGCTCTGCTTCCTCCCTGCCCTCCCTCCCAGGTGCCCCTCCAGCCACCAGGCATGTCCTGCTACGACCAGTGCCTGCCACGCCGGCCCTGTGGCCCCACTCCGCTGGCCAACAGCTGCCACGAGCCCTGGCTCACGCAGTGCCAGAACTCCACCGCTGTCATCCAGCCCTCTGCCGTGGTGCTGAGCCTGCCCGGCCCATCCTCAGCTCCTGCCCGCAAAACACCGTCGTGGCATCCTCCACCTCCACTGCTCTTGGCAGCATCCTCAGCTGCCACGGAGTCCCCATCACCTCCGCGTGCTGTGACCTCTCCAGCATCTCTAGGCGCTACTGTGGCACAACGTGCCCCCCCTGCTAAGGCCGCTGCCAACACGCCCGGATAAGCCACCCCTCCTACCCAACCCCGCCCCGGCCCCCAGCCCCCGGCCCCCGGCCCCCACCGCAACTCAGACCACCAAAGCGGACGCACAACGCAGCTTCGGGCCGTTGCTGGCAGAACAACCTGACCAGCCTTGCCTCCTCCTGCAACGGCTGGCTGGAAAGGGCCAGCCTGGGCTCCCTGAAAACATGGCCAATGCCCAGCTTGCCCTTCTTCCACTCTTTTCCTTCTCCCCCTTGCCTGTGTTGCCTTCTGCTGCCCTGGGCCCTGCTCTGCACCCCCGCAAAGCCTGGCTGGGGGCAACTTCTGGCTGCTCTTCTGCTGAGAGGCAGGCCACTGGCACCCTGCGGCAACCCTAGTGTGGTCCCGCTGAGAGGGGGCAGCCTCTCAGCTGCCCTCAGCTGCCAGTGATCCGTGGCAATTTCTTGTTACACCTCTAGCCTCAGCTGAAGGGAGAGATTACAGCGCTTGCGCTCCCCAAGCATCCATGCTCTGCTGGCTGCAGAGGAGCAACTCCTGAGGCAACGCTGGGCTCAGGTGAGCGCTCAGGCACGCGAGGCCCCCCCCCGTGGACCAGGCAAGAGTGCCTTCACGAGCCTCCTGCCCATGTTTCAGGGCACAGCCCCCTTCTGCAGCCTCATCCCGCCCAGCGTCATCGCTCCGGGCACTGGCCACCTTCTTGCCATGCCCAGAGACCAAGGCCTCACCTCTTCCCCCACCGACACCTGCAGCCCTGGCACTGGCAGGAGTTGCCTGGCCCCAAGCAGCTGCAGCTCCTCACGCTGCCCATGTGCCCCAGCAGCTCCCTCTCTCTCTACTTGTCCCCCGGGGCAGTCCCAGGGCCTGAGCACCAGTACTGCCCTGGGAACACATGCTGGCACAAGGCAGTCACCACCCCAAACATAGGGCACACGCTGCAGTCTCCCCACCTGGCACCACGCAGCCCCGGGGAGCCCTGAGGCCTGCTGAGAGGCAGAAAAACCCAAAGCACATCTACGATGCCTGGAAGTCTTTCCCAGAGGAGCCTGTCCTTCACCTCATCGCACAGCACGGCCTGCACCCTTACCCCATGGGGCAGCAGAAGGTGGCCTGCGCACGCCGGCTGGTGCAGGGGTATTGGACAGGCAGCTCTGCCGGCACCGACGATGCAGGGCCGGGTGGCACAGAGCTGCTGGGGCACATCCTGGGCCTTTGCATGGCCCATTTCTCTCGCTTGCCTTTGTCGCGCCAAAAGAAAAGACACCTGCACTCATGGGGGAAAAGGGCTGCTCTTTGCTGGGAGCACAACTACGAGGTGAACTTGTAGCACGAGGCCAGCGAGGGGAGGTGCCAGAGGGCGAGCAGTTATGCTGCAGGCAGGGGCAGGTGCCAGGAATGCCCCCGGCTGCCTGGCACACTCAGGTGTCTTCGGCGTGCAGAGCACGGAGCATTTGGGAGCGTTCTTGGAGCTGTGCTAAAACAGAGTCGTCTCCCGGGGGAGGCCTCCACCTCTCCCACAGTCTCCGCAGCCTGCAGCATAGCGGCTGGCATCGGCCTCCTGACGGCTCCCGTGTTTGCACGGCATCCAGGATCAGGACGGTCTGAGCAGCCAGGCAGCGGATCGAGGGCCTGCCGTCCTCTAGCACCTCTTGGAGGACTGAGACAGACAGAAACAGAGCAGACATCAAGGCCAGGGAGCTGCAGAGAGCCCCAGCCTGCCCTGCCCTGCCCACAGGGCTGCCCCCACCCCTGCTCTTGTTTGGGCCAAGCGGGAGCAGGGGCATCCGCTGGAAATCACTGCTCACAAAGGCCCAAACTCCCCCACAGTACCCCACAATGTCTGCCTTCCACGCGGGGAGACAGAGCGCTCCTCGCCTGAGGCAGGCCAGGCAAGGCGAGCACAGCTCCCAGCTCTTTCCTCACCCCGCTCCAGCCCCGCATGACCCAGCGCTGCCCTCACTCACAAGTGCGGATGGCGGCGACTTTCTCTGCGCTCCTGTTCCTCATGTGCTGCGCGGCGAGCCCTAGGCACACACGGCCCATCACACCTCGTGGCCCCAGCAGCACAGCTCCCATCCAGCCCTGCCACTCTGGCCACGCGCCCTCCTCCCCTTGGGCAGGGCTGGGCCCGCCGTGGTCCCTGAGGCGCAGCACCCATGCAGGGCCTGGGGGGCTGAATGAGGCTCCCACCAGCCCCCAACATCGCCAGCCCTGCCTCGGCGGCCATCACTCCCAGCGCGACCAAGGAACTCTGGGACAGAGAGGGGTCCCGCGCGTTGTGGCTTACCTATGAACCTCACGGCCAACTCCCGCAAGGCCGCCTGCGGGCTCTCCAGGTACGGCAGGCTCTGGCAGAGGTACTTTTCTGCCCTGCTCCTGTCCTGCCCCAGCTGGAGAGAGCACAAGGCCACACGGTTGAGGCAGACCCTCGCCGGGCAGCCCAGCCGCTGCCTCCTGCCAGGGCCAGCCTCCCCCTTCCTCCCCTCCCAGGACACTCAGCGCCCCCTGACAGGAGCCGTGGGATGCTAAGCTTCAGGGGCAGCAGAGGGCAAAGGGTGGCCTGGCGGCGCTGAGAACCTCCGCACCCTGCTGCCAAGGCCCAGCCAGGCCTGGAGCCCCCGCAGCATCCTGGGGCTCCGTGCGGGCAAAGGGCACCGCTCCCGCGCCCCTCTGGGCCTGGGGGTCGGCGGAAAGGGAGCGTGCGTGCAGCTCCAGCCTGCGGGCTTGGGAGGTGGGGCTGCAGCAGTGCGGGAAGGGCACAGGCACCCCACGCATGGGCCTCTGGCCTCCTCCAGCTGGCTCCCAGGGGCTCTGCGGTTGTCCTTACCAGGCACTCGCCAATCCTCCAGGTCTGCAGCGTCTGCGTCAGGTACCAGAGCTGGTTCCACCTGAGGAACTGTGCTGCTCCCAGGAGGGTTTCCTGCGAGGCCTGCAGAGGAGCAGTGCTGAGGGGAGACATGGCCTGCGGCGGGCCAGGGGAACCAGTGCCCTGCCTCCCCTGCCTGTGCCCGCAGAGCTGTCCCTGGCCCCTGACAGCCTGCGCTCTCTCTGCCTCAGCAGGCAGAGGTGGCCATGGGCACCAGCACGCGGGGCAGCAGAGACAGCAGCTCACCCACAGGCTGCCACTGTCACCCTCCCTGCATCCCTGGGCAGGGCAGAAATGCACACCTGAGCCACACTGGGGGCCTGGTCACTCAGGTGGAAGAAGAGCAGGAGAAGGCTCCTCTGCACATGCTTCTTCAGGCACCGCTTGTATTTGCCCACCACAGTCTCCATGAGGGCTTTGAAGAGGCGCAGGGCATGCTTGCGCACCCGGCTGGACTCCTGGTGGGAGGCAGGCAGGGGGAAGGGCAGGACCTCATTCCCCCAGGAGCTGGGGGGGGGGGGGGCTGCAGCCAGGTCACACGGGCCCCAGCACCAGGCAAGGCAGCACAGCGCATTGCCAGCCCGTGCCACGGCCCCGCAGTGCGGAGCTTCTCTAAGCCTGGTCGCGCTCACACCAGGCAGCAGCCAGCTAGGCAGGAGAGCAGCTACCGCAGGCCATGCAGGGAGGAGGAGGCAAGGCTGCCCTGCGCATCCGCTCCTGGCCACTGAGGCCCTGCGGCAGGCTTTGCCGGCACGGCTCGGCAAGCGGCAAGCGGCAAGCGGCAAGCGGCAGGCACCGGCTGAGCGGGCACCGGCTGGGCTCTCAGAGCAAGCGTTGGCCTGTGCCTGCTGTGTGCAGGGGTTGGGCTGAGCACACAGCAGCCAGGTCCCAGGGTGGGGACCCTGACCTCCCCAGGGGCTCAACTGGCAAGGGAGAAGCTGTGGGGCGGTGGAGGCCAGCAGACAGCCCCCGGGGAGCACCGAGGGGCCCGGGTGGAGGAGGTCCTGCCAGAGGGCTGCGCTCGCAGGGCTGGACGGAGGCCACGTTGGCATTGCAGAGTGGCCACGTGCAGGGCGCCGGCTCCCACACCAGACGTGCATACGTACATCATCCAAGAGCGGCAGGAGCTTCTCCGCCAGCTGCAGAGCCACGGGGCCGGCCCGCTCCCTCTCCATGTGGCACAGCACGTTGCCCAGGATGCACAGGGCCTTCACGTTGACCTCCCGGTCGGCATCGTGCAGGCGCTCCATCACCTCTGGCAGCAGGCCCTGCAGTTTTCTGGCCTGCAGGAAACCCCCAACTTCCTTGTGGCCAAGCCATGGAAAAGGCCTTGGCACAAAGGCTTGCAGCAACAAAGGCCAAGCCTTTGGCGTTACCCACCGCCCCCTGCCTAGCCGCAGGCTGTCGACACGGCTTTGCCCTGCTGCCCCTGCTCACCATGTCAGGGCTCTCCGAGAGCACAAGGAGGCCTCGCAGCACCAGCCCGCGCATGACCAGGCGCCCAGTCCTCAGGTGCCTTTCGAAGAGGTGCAGCACACGCTCGTCCACGGCGGTGGAAAACTCAGAGCAGTTCAGCAGCTGAAACGCGCACAGCAGAGTGAGAGCCTGGCAGCGCTGGCAGGACTGGCCGCAGCGGACAGCCGCTGAGCGCTCTGCTCAGCCAGCCCTGGCCAAGGCCCCAGAGGCAGGCAGCGTGCAGCCAGCAGGCACTGTGCAGGGCCCACAGGGCACCACGGCACACGGCACAGCTTCCCTCGCTACTCCTCCCGCCTCTGGCCCAGCTGCAGCCCCTCGGCCTCCTGCCTTGGAGAAGCTGAATGCAGAGCTCTGGCATGGAGGGTGCATGAAATGCAGGAGCTTGGGAGTGTCAGCCCAGCAGAAAGGGCCGCTCTGTGGGAAGGGGCCAAGCCGGGCCGTATGCAGAGGAGGGCCGGCACCTCCCCAGCTTCCCCGCCTCCTGTCCTGTTCCTTCCTGCCGCTGCCAGAGCGGAGTGGTTCCCGGCACGTCAGGGAAGCCCTGCGCGCCCTCAGGCCCACCTCAGTCAAGAAGGCCATGGAGGGGATTTCCCGCTGTGCATCCCTCGTGCTGAGAACCCGGAGCAGGTGGTGGAAGATCCAGTGGCACTCCTTTGTGGCGGTGGTCCTCAGCTGCCTGGCAGGGGGGAGAAGAGCCTGTGGGCCCTGAGGCCAGGCAGGCAAACCTGGGCCGGGCCTGCCACGCCATGTCTAGCCATTCTGGCAGGGACCAGCACACGCAGAGCAAGTGCGCGGCTGTACTCTGCCCCAGCAGCCAGAGGCATTTGCGCGTGGACAGGCGGGCTTTCCTCACCGCACCGCTCCAGGAGGAAGCCTGTGTCTGACTCTGTTGCGTGCATCTTGGCAGTTGGCCGGCAAAATGCCCTTCCTCCTCTGCAGCCATGTCCTTCCCACACATCCCTCCCACTTTGGACTCCCATGGCCGGGGCTCTTCCCAGGTGCCTCTGGCCATGCTGCGCCCTTCCCGCTCTTTGGCCACACAGCTCGTGAGCAGGCTTGCAGGGGCCTGCGGTCGCCCTGCATGCGGACAGGCAGACAGGGCTCTTACCTGGCCAGCAAAGTGATGCCTTGGTGGTGGCTCTCTGCGCAGACAAGCATGTCCCATCCGCCCTTCCTCTGCAGGACGCCAACCTGATCCCCATAGCCTGCCCAGTGCAGCAGGGCTTGCAGGGCCTGCAGAGCGGACCTGCAGGCAGAGCAAGGCACCGGTCATGCACAAAGCCCTGCTCCTGGCTCCGGAGCAGGGGGAGAGATGGGGGACTCAGAAGCCGCACCTGGCGCGGCTGCTTATGGGGCTGCATTTGTCCTCCTCGACACCTGGCTCGAAGAAGGCCTCGGCGTCCTGCAGCGCAGCCTCCGTGGCAAACGAGATTTGGAAGAGCAGAGCCACGCAGAGCATGGGGAACAAGGCCTTCCCCTGCTGCAAGGTGGGCTGCAGGAGGATCTCGCGCAGGGCCCTGGTTGCCTGCAGAAACACCCACGAGACGGCTGTCACTGCGGACATCTGCCAGGGGCACCGCTCGAGGAGCCCTTGCGGGGAGGCAGAGCGCGGCTCCGGCACTGTGGGCAGCCAAGGCAAAGGCAGATGGGCGGGGTGGGGGGGGGCGGGGCACGCGCAGGCTGCCTGGTCTGGGGCAAGTGGCAGCGGGTCTCTGGGCCCTGCCCAGGGCACTAGGAGCCTTTGTGGCTGAGAGCGAGGGTGGTGCCAGCACAGCTCAGGGATGCGGCAGGCTGTCCTGGGCTGCCTAACCCAAGCCTTGTACGTTGCTCAGGCCACAACTGCCTCTGCCCCGCTCTGCCCCAGCCGCAGGCCCTGCCCCAGCCGCAGGCCCTGCTGCTGCTCTGGCTTTCCAGCCTGCTCAGTGAAGCAGGCGGATGCAGGAAGAGGGAGGAGAGGCAGCCTGCGGGCAGGGGCAGGCTGCGTGCGTGTGCACTGAAGGGCCCAAGCAGCGCTGGGCAGTCATGTGTGGCTCACACAGCAGATGCAAGATGCTGGACAGGGCCCCACTGGCCGTGTGGCAGGGGCACTGTGTGTGGGGGGCCCAGGGGAGGGCATGGGTTGGGGGTGGACTGGGAGGGTGGCCAGGGAGGGTGGCGGGCACCCGGCCTCTTGCCCCAGAGAGGGGAGCGCAGCCCTGGGGGGGAGCGACGTCTTATGCAGGAACTCACAGCCAGGGGCACGACGTGAGGTTCGTCGCTGACAAAGCAGACGCGCCTGCCCTGGCCCCTTCCCTGCAGCACAAAGAGCAGCTCCAGCAGGACCTTCTCGGCCGTCGCGGGCTGGGAGACCATCTCTCGCCACATGTCCGCGGCAACACTGCGGGCCCCGAGCGCTCGGTCAGTGGGGCCCCCCGAGCCGTAGCACTGGGGCCTGGGCTGTCCGTCAGCCCTGCCCTGCCCGCTCCCCCTCTCCAGGAGCCCAAAGAGCCCTGGGCGGGCAGGCAGGAGATGGTTGAGCCCACCGCCCTGTGTGCACGGTGGGAGCACAGCAGCTGGTCTGCCCCTCAGGGTGTCCTGCAGCTCTGCCTGGCTTCAGCAGCCGCAGGCTCTCGGGGCCCTTCTGCCCAGGTGCTATTAGCCCTCAAGGCTGGCGGCCCCGTACCTGTCGCAAGGCACAGAGGCTGCCAGCAGGCTCCTCACTGCCTTGTCAGGGTAGAGGCAGGTCAGCTGGAGAAGGGTGCCAAGCAGGACGTGCCGGGCCCACTGATCGCTGATGTGCAGCAGGTTCTCATAGATGCAGCTCACGACGCGGGACACCTGGAGGGGGTATGGCTGAGAGCGGGGCTGCTGCAGGATGGCCGCAGTTTCTTCCGCTGCCTTGGCTGTCTGTTTCCCTTCCCATCCCGCTTGGCTGCACTCCAATGGAGTCAGAGCCAGGCAGCCCTGGATTTGCGGAGGAACAACCCCCACCCGCCGCCCAGAGCCCAGAGCCCGGAGGCCAGGGCACGCCAGCCGCAGCATGCTTACGTGCTGCAGCCGGGAGGCAGAGTGTCTCATGGCCAGAGCCAGCATGCGGGCAGCCGCCGTGGTGTCGTAGGCGCTGGAGTCTCTCATGCCCTCGATGGCCGTGAGGAGGACCTCGGTCATCTCGGAGGGGGAGAGGTATTTCCCAAAGATCTGGGGGAGGAAGGAGGGGAGGGAAGACACAGTGCCCTGAGCGCCGCCCCGGGGCTGCTTGTTTGCGGCGGGAGAAGAGCTCTGCAGAGCGAGACGTGGGGCAGAGCTGGGAGAGTGGCAGCAAGAGAGCGGGGAGCAGGGGCCCTGCCAGGCTGGCCGATGGCCTCGGGGACGATGTGGCCAGAGGGCCTTTGCGGCCCACTAGGCAGATAGTGGGAGTCCCGGTGCCCCTGTGCTGGCCCTGCTGTGCCCTGAGAGGAGCCTCTTGCCTGCCCAGGCACAGTGGGAGCCCCCTGCGTGGGGCCTGTGAGGCTCTTGCAGCCAGCCACACTGATCACTGGCTGCTGGGCTCTGACCAAGCCCTCTGCCTGCCCGGGGCCATGTGGCCCAGCAAGGGAGGAGCTCCTTACCATGGTGGCGTCGCTGGCGCTCTTGGACCAGGAGAGCCAGAAGGTCTCGGCTTCCCAGTCCCCCTGGAGCCGAGGATGCTCTGCACTGTCCTCTGAAGGCTTCCCACCTGGGCAGGAGGGAAAACACAGCAGCGCAGTCAGTGGGGAAGATGGAGAGAATGCGATGGCAGCCTGAAGGCATCAGGCAGAAACCTGGCTGCCAGAGGAAAAGGCAGCCCTTTGCCTGTGGCCCGGGCTGAGGCAGCACGGCGGCTTACCTGTGCCCATGTCTCAGGGGTTTCTGCTCCTTCCTCTGGCTGAGGAGAGCAGCCGAGGTGACGGGGAGGGGGGGAGGGGATCTCGCCTGCCCTTGCTGGCGTGTGGGTGTGTGGCAGGGCCCAGCCCGCTCTGGCTTCTCTTACTCTCTCGCTGCAGGAGGAAGCTGCCGAGGTGGCAAAGAGCGTCGGCAGCCCCACGCCTGGTGTCCTCGTCCTCATCGTTGCAGCACAGTCTGAGACGTGCCACCAGCTGCCCCAGCATCTGGAAATGCTCCGTCCCCAAGGCAGCAGGGCTGGCGCACGCTCCTCCGCTGGGGCCGCAGCCCTGGGGAGGGAGGAAGGGCTGGTAGCAGGGCTGACGGGAGCCACTGGTGCCAAAGCCCTGAACCCAGGCATGGGCCCCGTGCTGGTGCCCGAGGGAGCCAGAGCGCAGGAGGCGTCTGCCCAAGCCAGAGCGCAGGAGGCGTCTGCCCAGCCCTGCTCCAACTGCTGCCAATTAGCTGCAGCGCTGCGGGTCCCAGCCTGCCCACCCCTGCACCCTGCCAGCTCTTCTGCCCAGGCGAGGGGCAACGGCCCCTGCTGCCGAGCAGCCCCGACCCTGCAGCCAGCAGCCGTGGCACGGCCAGGAGCAGGCAGCCTCCCTGCACAGCCCTTGGAAGGCAATGGGACTTAATGTAGGCGGAGGAGTAAAAGACAACTGTCGCCAGGAAGGGCAGCCTCCCGGGCAGCCCCCGTGGTCCTCCCCTCCTCTCCTCTGCTGCTTCTGCTGCCTTGCCTTGCTCCGCAGCCCACAGCCTGGGCTCCTCTGCTCCAGCACCCAGCACCTAGCCCCCTTCTCAGCTCCTCTGCCTTCTCTCCTGGCCGCCGCAGCCCACCTCTGCCACTAACCAGCTCCAGGGGCCCCTCACCTCCCAGAGCGACGAGCTGGCCAGGAGTTTGCTTAGCTGCGCAACCTGGCCCACGGCCCTCTCCCGCTCAGCTGCCCGCTGAGACGCTGTGAAAGGCAGCAGGACCTGGCAGGAGAAAAGCTGCTGGTCAGCCCGCCAACGTGACAGCTGCTCCCACAGTGGCAGCTCTGCCCAGCGCCTGGCAGGCTTTGCAGTGGCCGTCAAGGCAGCCTGTCAAGTGGCGCAAAGCCCCAAACAGGGCTCCTGCCCCAAGGGTCCCCGGCTGGCTGTGCCTGCCCAGGGACGCAGCTGCATCCCATGCCCATGGCAGCCTCTGCTCCTTGGCCTGCCCTCCTCCAAAAACCACCCCATGGCCCCTGGGCAGGAGCACAGGGCTCTGGGGCAGCCAGCCGCTGGGGCCTGCAGTGAGGGCTCCGGATCTGGGCCGTTGGGAAGCCCAAATTACAAAGCTCCAGGCCTGGGCCCCCCTTGCAGGCCAGGCGGGGCCCTGCGCTGCTCTGCCCTGCTCAGATCTGGGGAGGACGCAGCAGGCCAGGGAGGCGCTGGAGCAGCAGTGCCGCCCGCCAGGTGCTGGGGGCCTGGCAAGGAGAGTCCAAGTCCTGCCTCTGCTTTGGCGCCAAGGGAGGTTTGGGGGGTGGCTGGCAGGCAGGGGCCGTGGGCAAGGCTCTGCCTGTGCATTGCACGAGGCTGGAGACATGGACTCTGAGAGCAGCCAGCAGACCCTGGGCTCCGCAAAGAGCGCGGGGGAGACCCCCTCTGCTCTCCGAGAGAGGCTGCCTGCCTGCAGCGTGCCTGGTGCTCTCCGTGGCTGGTGTGCATTCGAGGCGTCCCTTGCCCTCGGGGCGAGGGGCAGCCCCGCGAGAGCCCCGCTCTTTGCCGGTGCCGCACCTGCAAGATGCGCTGCAGCTCCAGCAGGCTCCCTGCGTGGGCACTGAATACCAGCTCCTGCAGCATGCTGTGCAGAGCCTCCAGAACCTGCAATGAGGACAGAGGCTGTGGCAGTGCTCCAGCAGTGCCTCCGACCCACAGGACACTGCCTTGATCGCCTCCTGCCGGGGCTGCCAGGGACACCGCGCTGCCCTGCAGCACCCAGGCAGAGGCCTCGAGGCAGGAGAGGGGCCGCAGGTGGAGCAGCCCGTGGCCACTGCCCCAGGCCCAACACTGGGGCAGGCCAAGAAGGGCTGAGGGAGGGAAAACAAAGACAAGGATCTTGCCCTGCCTTGCCTGGCACGGCCACCTCTCAGCACAGGGCAAGCTGCGACAAGCACGCAAGCATCAGCGGCTCTCCAGAGCTCCGCCAGGCAGCACTTACCTGGGCATAGAGAAGAGCCTCCGTGCTCTCCATGTCCTCCCTTGGAGGGAAGGAGAAGATGCTGGAGACGCAGGCGTGGAGGAGGCTGTTGGTGTGGCTGTCCTCCAGCACTGGCCTCACTTTGCTGCCGGGAGAGAGGAGCACCCATTGGACACAGGGCTGGCAGCACAGCCCTGCTGCCCCAGCAATGGGGAGGCATCTGTTGCGGAGGGCGAGTTCAGAGCGGCCCTGGGAGCGGTGGGGGAGCCCTGTGGGCAGCCTCCTCCTCCTGCAGGGACACTGGCCCAGGGAGAGAGACCAGTGCTGGCCAGGGGAGAAGCATGCCCTCTCCTCCTGCTGCCTCCCGCTTGCGGGGGGGAAAGGCTGCAACACCCTGCGGAGCCCCAGGGACCGCTCCCTCTGCCTTCCTGTCTGCCCCGGGGTTGGGCCCAGAGCAGGGCAGAGCAGAGGCCCAGCACATAGCACCATCGCACTCCGCCCAGCGTGGGGCATGCCTTCGAGCCAGGCCCAGCGCGGTTGGCACTGAGCTAGGGGGAAGTTGGGGCTAAGCCAAGGCATGGGGCAGGTACCTCATGGCGGTGATGGCGAGCAGGGCTTGCTGCCGCACTGCTATGCCCTGCGCGTCGCGGGGCTCCTCTTCCAACAGCACCTGGGCAGCACAACCAGCATGGCCCATGGCCACTGCCAGCACCCAGCCAGGGGTCTGCTGGGTGGCCAGAGCCCCTGGGCCCCCATCCCACCACTGGCACCCAGCGCAGCCCCTCGCTGCAGAGCTCCCAGCTCACAGGGCATCCCAGCGGCCCCCAAATCCCTCCGCAGGAGAGCTCTGTGTCCACAAGGGCCTGCCCCAGCCCTCTGCGTGCCCAGGGGCCCCAGCCCTGCTCTCACTGGGCTCTCAGGGCCGTGCTGCTCTTGCCCCCTCCTACCGACGGCCTCACCTTGATCTCCTCTGCCAGGGCAGCTTTGCTGCACAGGTCGGACCCGTCTCCCCCCAGGGCCTCGGTGCCCGCACCTTTGCAGAGGCTACAGATGGAGGCCAGAAACTGCAGCTTCTGGGCCTCTTCCTGAAGGCAAGGGACGAGAGAGCCAAGCGGGGAGCGTGAGAGGGGTGAGGCATGGCCTGCAGGGCCAGAGCAGTGGAGGGGGGCCGTGAGGTGGTGGGCGTTGGTGGGGAGCAGCTGTGCACAGCCAGCAGCCCTGCAGCAGCTGCAGAGCAGGCAGCAGCCACGGAGGGACCCGGCCAGGAGATGCCCGGCGGGGCCCAGCTGGCAATATCTGCAGGTACCTTCTCGGTGGCCCTGAGAAAGGCCTGGATGTGCTGCCGGGCTTCCTGCTCCTCTTGCTGCCAAGTCAGGTCGCTGGCGGCAGAGAAACCTGGCTCTGATAAACACAGAGAGTAGGGAGAGCTGCTGGAGCTGGGAGCAGGCATTAGAGAGCGGGGGAAGAGCTGTGGCCGCTGCCCCGCCCCGGGCCTGCTCCCACGTTCCCAGCAAGGCCCGGGTCGGGGGCTGGCACGGGGCCTTGCTGCCCCATTTGCCCCGTTCTTGTCAGGGCCAGGAGGTGGCCAGCACACGGGGTGCGATGCTGGAGCCCAGCGAGGGAGGGCAAAGCCGCGGGCGGCTGTGCTGAGATGAGCAAGTGGCTGGCAGCCAGGCAGGACAGGCCCCAGGCCCCAGGCCCCCGGCCGCAGGCCCCAGACCCCAGGCCCCAGCACGGCTGGCCCTTGCTGCCTGAGCTGCCTCTGCCAGCCTGTCCCTGGGAGCAGGAGCTGGAGGCCCCTCTGCTCCACTCGCTCCCTGGGCATGCTGTGCCGGGGCTGGCTCCGGAGCCCAGCGCCGGGCCCACCATGGCTCCAGGTGCCTGGGAAGGCCAGCTCCAGCGTGCCGGGGAGACGGGCACCCGGTGCGGAGCCCGGTGCGCTCAGAGCCGCCAGCTCTGCCAGCCCAGTGGGCTCCACTCACCCAGCCCCTGTGCCTGGGGCTCTCTGAGGCGGTCCAGCTGGTGCTGAGAGCTGCCCCAGCCAGGGGCTTGGGGCTGCTCCCAGGCCACCCTGGGGGTGCTGGGCGGTCTCCTCGCCATCCTGTGGGGAGGAGGAAAGATACTGTGAGGTGGGCATGCGGGAGCCTGCGGTTTGGCCTGGCCCCATGGCAACGCTGCCGGCGTGGGGAGGCCGCAGGGCTGCGGGAGCCAGCAGCGGGTCATGGGGGGAAAGCCATGGGCCACGGTGTTTCCAGAAGCAGTAAGTGCCCGGGAAAAGGGGGCTGGCTGCAGCCTGGAAAGACGGCCAACATCCAACTGGACTTGGCAGCAGATGGCACTGGAGAAGTCGGAGCGTGTGGCTGCGATGTCCCCAAGCGACAACCTTGGCTCTGACCAAGGGCCCGCGGCAGCCGAGGGCTCGCCTTGTGCCACGGCCCCAGCAGAGCCGCACAGCCCCGTCCCTCTCACCTGGCTCAGGAGCCGAGGAGGCGGCAGGAAAGAGCAGAGCTCCTCACGGCTGCCTGGAGGCGGCAGGGAAAGACTTGGCCTGAGCTCGGGGTGCTCCTCAGCGAGATCCTGCTGCTCAGGCCCTAGGCCTGTTCCCGTCCCCCGGGACAATGAGGGGCTGAGGCTGTGCCCGCACCTGGCAGCGTGTCACAATGGGCCCTGCCCGGGGGCTGGTGCCAGGAAGGGCAGCTGGCCCCTGGGAGGGGCCCGCGGGGATCGCCCACTGAGGGGAACACCTCATTATCCCCACCTCCCAACAGGAATCAATGGGCTTCACAGCAACCACATGTTCTCCAAGGCAGAGAAGAAAAGCACAGCAAGAAAACCCCTGGGAGGCCAGAGCAAAGCCGGCCCTCCACACATGGGCTCCCAAAGAGGGAGGGTGGTTAGCACGGTTGTGAGCTGCGACATGCTGCTCTCCCACGTTCTCGCTCGGGGCCTTTATTAGAGAGGAGGTAAGCCTAGAACAGCGAGGGGAAGATGCAGGCTGAGTGACACAGGACGTGTGGAGAGAAAAGGGCCAAATCATCCTGGAGGCAGACGATCCTCCCTTCCTTGAGCGTCCCCGTCCTCCTCCGTGTCGCCTCTGGGCTCTGAGGGATGGCAAGTGAGGGCAGAAGGGATGGCAAGTTACCAGCAGCAAGCGGGCTGGGTGTCCCTCAGAGCAAAGAGGCAGCGACCTCTCAGGGCCAGGGTCACGGCCTTGTGCCGAGGGCTTTCCACTGCTGGAAAGCAGGAAGTATCTGTGGTCCTCTGCCCAGCCTGCAGGATCTCTGCAGCCACCACAAGCGTTGCTGTTGTCTTTGCTCGGTCATACGGGTGTAGTCTCACCAACAGCCACAGAGGTGGCCCTCCTCACCTCACCAAGGTGAGGTAGCCCAGCAGCTACAGCAGGAGCACCTGCAGCCCTGCCTGAGCTCTGAGCGCTACAGAAGCGGCTCTGTTCGCCAGGCTCCCCGTTTCCCAGCAGGTGCTTGGAGTGCAGCTCCTCCCGCAGCCACAGAAGCCAAGGAGCCCAGGCCACAGCTCTTGCAAACAGCCAGCACGCGCTCCCAAAAGTCAGCCAGAAAGAGCCCCGCTCTCTCTCCTCCCTTTCTCCAAGCTCCCGCTCCAGGCTTCTGGCGATCTTTTCAGCCCAGCGTGTTCAGCTTCTCTTTTCCCCTGCACACCTGAGCTGCGCGTTTCCTCCCAGAGCTGCGAGCGCAGCCGGGCAGGCAACCTTGCCAGGCACTTCAGTCCTAGCCCAGTTTGCGGGCACCCAAAAGCGGCAGGCATCTCCGCCACTCCAGACAAGTGTAGCCTGTGCACTGCAGTGCGCTGAGCAGCAGGCCACAAAGGTTGCCAGCAGCACGCACAGCGCCCGCAAAGGGGCAAACCTGAGTGACCCGGCCTTGGTAGCAGAACCCAAATGTGGAGCAAATGAGCTCCTGTGTGGCTCCCTCGTGGCGACCCGCACAGGCCCTCCATCCCACACCCACAGCTAGGGGCCAGCAGAGCAGCAGCAGCAGAGCAGCTGCGCGGCTTCTGGGCCACTGGTGGAAATGAGCTGGGAGGGATGTGGCAGGTCCTTGCGCATCGTCGCGCATGGCAGGGTGCCCAAGGGGGCGTGCAGCCAAGGCGGGCAGGAGCTGGGCCCCTTCCGGCAAGCGGGGCCACAAGCGACACCACCGGAGTGACGCAGGCACGCGTCACCTGCCTGCGCTGGACCCCTCTGGCACTCGAGCCGAGCCTGCCAACCACACCGACGTGTTCCTGCCCCGGAAGTCCTGGGCCAGTCATGCGAGCATTCAGAACAAGCCTCCGTGGGGGAACGGGCATGGCATGAACGGGGAAATGACGAGGCAGCAATGCAGGAAACAAAAACACAGGCCGTCTCATTAGCGGGGATGTTCTGCATTGGAGATGAGCTTGTCAGGGGACGGCCACCTCTGCAAAGCGGGCCTCTGCGCCTGAGGCAGTGCAGGACCAGGAGAAAAGGCAGCCCGAGTCCTCCCTCTCTCACCCACTTCTCCCGCAGCCTCCTCCTTGGCAAGCAGGCGAGTCTGAAGCCCTTTTGCCTCCAAGGGAAGGTCTTGCTCAGAGAGCAGCTGGGGCTTGGCTGAGGTGGCTTGTGGGTTAGAGGCTAGGCAGGAGCCTTCTTGGGCCTGCTTGCTCTTTGCAGGCCCTTGGCAGCACGAGGCAAAGGTGGCCGTGTGCCTGTGCCCTGCACGGCCTCCAGCTCCCGGCCCGCCAGGCGCCTTGGCTCCCTCGTGGCAGGGTGCCGGGCTGCTCCTCACACAACCCCCTGCTCTGCTTCCTCCCTGCCCTCCCTCCCAGGTGCCCCTCCAGCCACCAGGCATGTCCTGCTACGACCAGTGCCTGCCACGCCGGCCCTGTGGCCCCACTCCGCTGGCCAACAGCTGCCACGAGCCCTGGCTCACGCAGTGCCAGAACTCCACCGCTGTCATCCAGCCCTCTGCCGTGGTGCTGAGCCTGCCCGGCCCATCCTCAGCTCCTGCCCGCAAAACACCGTCGTGGCATCCTCCACCTCCACTGCTCTTGGCAGCATCCTCAGCTGCCACGGAGTCCCCATCACCTCCGCGTGCTGTGACCTCTCCAGCATCTCTAGGCGCTACTGTGGCACAACGTGCCCCCCCTGCTAAGGCCGCTGCCAACACGCCCGGATAAGCCACCCCTCCTACCCAACCCCGCCCCGGCCCCCAGCCCCCGGCCCCCGGCCCCCACCGCAACTCAGACCACCAAAGCGGACGCACAACGCAGCTTCGGGCCGTTGCTGGCAGAACAACCTGACCAGCCTTGCCTCCTCCTGCAACGGCTGGCTGGAAAGGGCCAGCCTGGGCTCCCTGAAAACATGGCCAATGCCCAGCTTGCCCTTCTTCCACTCTTTTCCTTCTCCCCCTTGCCTGTGTTGCCTTCTGCTGCCCTGGGCCCTGCTCTGCACCCCCGCAAAGCCTGGCTGGGGGCAACTTCTGGCTGCTCTTCTGCTGAGAGGCAGGCCACTGGCACCCTGCGGCAACCCTAGTGTGGTCCCGCTGAGAGGGGGCAGCCTCTCAGCTGCCCTCAGCTGCCAGTGATCCGTGGCAATTTCTTGTTACACCTCTAGCCTCAGCTGAAGGGAGAGATTACAGCGCTTGCGCTCCCCAAGCATCCATGCTCTGCTGGCTGCAGAGGAGCAACTCCTGAGGCAACGCTGGGCTCAGGTGAGCGCTCAGGCACGCGAGGCCCCCCCCCGTGGACCAGGCAAGAGTGCCTTCACGAGCCTCCTGCCCATGTTTCAGGGCACAGCCCCCTTCTGCAGCCTCATCCCGCCCAGCGTCATCGCTCCGGGCACTGGCCACCTTCTTGCCATGCCCAGAGACCAAGGCCTCACCTCTTCCCCCACCGACACCTGCAGCCCTGGCACTGGCAGGAGTTGCCTGGCCCCAAGCAGCTGCAGCTCCTCACGCTGCCCACGTGCCCCAGCAGCTCCCTCTCTCTCTACTTGTCCCCCGGGGCAGTCCCAGGGCCTGAGCACCAGTACTGCCCTGGGAACACATGCTGGCACAAGGCAGTCACCACCCCAAACATAGGGCACACGCTGCAGTCTCCCCACCTGGCACCACGCAGCCCCGGGGAGCCCTGAGGCCTGCTGAGAGGCAGAAAAACCCAAAGCACATCTACGATGCCTGGAAGTCTTTCCCAGAGGAGCCTGTCCTTCACCTCATCGCACAGCACGGCCTGCACCCTTACCCCATGGGGCAGCAGAAGGTGGCCTGCGCACGCCGGCTGGTGCAGGGGTATTGGACAGGCAGCTCTGCCGGCACCGACGATGCAGGGCCGGGTGGCACAGAGCTGCTGGGGCACATCCTGGGCCTTTGCATGGCCCATTTCTCTCGCTTGCCTTTGTCGCGCCAAAAGAAAAGACACCTGCACTCATGGGGGGAAAGGGCTGCTCTTTGCTGGGAGCACAACTACGAGGTGAACTTGTAGCACGAGGCCAGCGAGGGGAGGTGCCAGAGGGCGAGCAGTTATGCTGCAGGCAGGGGCAGGTGCCAGGAATGCCCCCGGCTGCCTGGCACACTCAGGTGTCTTCGGCGTGCAGAGCACGGAGCATTTGGGAGCGTTCTTGGAGCTGTGCTAAAACAGAGTCGTCTCCCGGGGGAGGCCTCCACCTCTCCCACAGTCTCCGCAGCCTGCAGCATAGCGGCTGGCATCGGCCTCCTGACGGCTCCCGTGTTTGCACGGCATCCAGGATCAGGACGGTCTGAGCAGCCAGGCAGCGGATCGAGGGCCTGCCGTCCTCTAGCACCTCTTGGAGGACTGAGACAGACAGAAACAGAGCAGACATCAAGGCCAGGGAGCTGCAGAGAGCCCCAGCCTGCCCTGCCCTGCCCACAGGGCTGCCCCCACCCCTGCTCTTGTTTGGGCCAAGCGGGAGCAGGGGCATCCGCTGGAAATCACTGCTCACAAAGGCCCAAACTCCCCCACAGTACCCCACAATGTCTGCCTTCCACGCGGGGAGACAGAGCGCTCCTCGCCTGAGGCAGGCCAGGCAAGGCGAGCACAGCTCCCAGCTCTTTCCTCACCCCGCTCCAGCCCCGCATGACCCAGCGCTGCCCTCACTCACAAGTGCGGATGGCGGCGACTTTCTCTGCGCTCCTGTTCCTCATGTGCTGCGCGGCGAGCCCTAGGCACACACGGCCCATCACACCTCGTGGCCCCAGCAGCACAGCTCCCATCCAGCCCTGCCACTCTGGCCACGCGCCCTCCTCCCCTTGGGCAGGGCTGGGCCCGCCGTGGTCCCTGAGGCGCAGCACCCATGCAGGGCCTGGGGGGCTGAATGAGGCTCCCACCAGCCCCCAACATCGCCAGCCCTGCCTCGGCGGCCATCACTCCCAGCGCGACCAAGGAACTCTGGGACAGAGAGGGGTCCCGCGCGTTGTGGCTCACCTATGAACCTCACGGCCAACTCCCGCAAGGCCGCCTGCGGGCTCTCCAGGTACGGCAGGCTCTGGCAGAGGTACTTTTCTGCCCTGCTCCTGTCCTGCCCCAGCTGGAGAGAGCACAAGGCCACACGGTTGAGGCAGACCCTCGCCGGGCAGCCCAGCCGCTGCCTCCTGCCAGGGCCAGCCTCCCCCTTCCTCCCCTCCCAGGACACTCAGCGCCCCCTGACAGGAGCCGTGGGATGCTAAGCTTCAGGGGCAGCAGAGGGCAAAGGGTGGCCTGGCGGCGCTGAGAACCTCCGCACCCTGCTGCCAAGGCCCAGCCAGGCCTGGAGCCCCCGCAGCATCCTGGGGCTCCGTGCGGGCAAAGGGCACCGCTCCCGCGCCCCTCTGGGCCTGGGGGTCGGCGGAAAGGGAGCGTGCGTGCAGCTCCAGCCTGCGGGCTTGGGAGGTGGGGCTGCAGCAGTGCGGGAAGGGCACAGGCACCCCACGCATGGGCCTCTGGCCTCCTCCAGCTGGCTCCCAGGGGCTCTGCGGTTGTCCTTACCAGGCACTCGCCAATCCTCCAGGTCTGCAGCGTCTGCGTCAGGTACCAGAGCTGGTTCCACCTGAGGAACTGTGCTGCTCCCAGGAGGGTTTCCTGCGAGGCCTGCAGAGGAGCAGTGCTGAGGGGAGACATGGCCTGCGGCGGGCCAGGGGAACCAGTGCCCTGCCTCCCCTGCCTGTGCCCGCAGAGCTGTCCCTGGCCCCTGACAGCCTGCGCTCTCTCTGCCTCAGCAGGCAGAGGTGGCCATGGGCACCAGCACGCGGGGCAGCAGAGACAGCAGCTCACCCACAGGCTGCCACTGTCACCCTCCCTGCATCCCTGGGCAGGGCAGAAATGCACACCTGAGCCACACTGGGGGCCTGGTCACTCAGGTGGAAGAAGAGCAGGAGAAGGCTCCTCTGCACATGCTTCTTCAGGCACCGCTTGTATTTGCCCACCACAGTCTCCATGAGGGCTTTGAAGAGGCGCAGGGCATGCTTGCGCACCCGGCTGGACTCCTGGTGGGAGGCAGGCAGGGGGAAGGGCAGGACCTCATTCCCCCAGGAGATGGGGGGGGGGGGGGCTGCAGCCAGGTCACACGGGCCCCAGCACCAGGCAAGGCAGCACAGCGCATTGCCAGCCCGTGCCACGGCCCCGCAGTGCGGAGCTTCTCTAAGCCTGGTCGCGCTCACACCAGGCAGCAGCCAGCTAGGCAGGAGAGCAGCTACCGCAGGCCATGCAGGGAGGAGGAGGCAAGGCTGCCCTGCGCATCCGCTCCTGGCCACTGAGGCCCTGCGGCAGGCTTTGCCGGCACGGCTCGGCAAGCGGCAAGCGGCAAGCGGCAAGCGGCAAGCGGCAAGCGGCAGGCACCGGCTGAGCGGGCACCGGCTGGGCTCTCAGAGCAAGCGTTGGCCTGTGCCTGCTGTGTGCAGGGGTTGGGCTGAGCACACAGCAGCCAGGTCCCAGGGTGGGGACCCTGACCTCCCCAGGGGCTCAACTGGCAAGGGAGAAGCTGTGGGGCGGTGGAGGCCAGCAGACAGCCCCCGGGGAGCACCGAGGGGCCCGGGTGGAGGAGGTCCTGCCAGAGGGCTGCGCTCGCAGGGCTGGACGGAGGCCACGTTGGCATTGCAGAGTGGCCACGTGCAGGGCGCCGGCTCCCGCACCAGACGTGCATACGTACATCATCCAAGAGCGGCAGGAGCTTCTCCGCCAGCTGCAGAGCCACGGGGCCGGCCCGCTCCCTCTCCATGTGGCACAGCACGTTGCCCAGGATGCACAGGGCCTTCACGTTGACCTCCCGGTCGGCATCGTGCAGGCGCTCCATCACCTCTGGCAGCAGGCCCTGCAGTTTTCTGGCCTGCAGGAAACCCCCAACTTCCTTGTGGCCAAGCCATGGAAAAGGCCTTGGCACAAAGGCTTGCAGCAACAAAGGCCAAGCCTTTGGCGTTACCCACCGCCCCCTGCCTAGCCGCAGGCTGTCGACACGGCTTTGCCCTGCTGCCCCTGCTCACCATGTCAGGGCTCTCCGAGAGCACAAGGAGGCCTCGCAGCACCAGCCCGCGCATGACCAGGCGCCCAGTCCTCAGGTGCCTTTCGAAGAGGTGCAGCACACGCTCGTCCACGGCGGTGGAAAACTCAGAGCAGTTCAGCAGCTGAAACGCGCACAGCAGAGTGAGAGCCTGGCAGCGCTGGCAGGACTGGCCGCAGCGGACAGCCGCTGAGCGCTCTGCTCAGCCAGCCCTGGCCAAGGCCCCAGAGGCAGGCAGCGTGCAGCCAGCAGCCAGCAGGCACTGTGCAGGGCCCACAGGGCACCACGGCACACGGCACAGCTTCCCTCGCTACTCCTCCCGCCTCTGGCCCAGCTGCAGCCCCTCGGCCTCCTGCCTTGGAGAAGCTGAATGCAGAGCTCTGGCATGGAGGGTGCATGAAATGCAGGAGCTTGGGAGTGTCAGCCCAGCAGAAAGGGCCGCTCTGTGGGAAGGGGCCAAGCCGGGCCGTATGCAGAGGAGGGCCGGCACCTCCCCAGCTTCCCCGCCTCCTGTCCTGTTCCTTCCTGCCGCTGCCAGAGCGGAGTGGTTCCCGGCACGTCAGGGAAGCCCTGCGCGCCCTCAGGCCCACCTCAGTCAAGAAGGCCATGGAGGGGATTTCCCGCTGTGCATCCCTCGTGCTGAGAACCCGGAGCAGGTGGTGGAAGATCCAGTGGCACTCCTTTGTGGCGGTGGTCCTCAGCTGCCTGGCAGGGGGGAGAAGAGCCTGTGGGCCCTGAGGCCAGGCAGGCAAACCTGGGCCGGGCCTGCCACGCCATGTCTAGCCATTCTGGCAGGGACCAGCACACGCAGAGCAAGTGCGCGGCTGTACTCTGCCCCAGCAGCCAGAGGCATTTGCGCGTGGACGGGCGGGCTTTCCTCACCGCACCGCTCCAGGAGGAAGCCTGTGTCTGACTCTGTTGCGTGCATCTTGGCAGTTGGCCGGCAAAATGCCCTTCCTCCTCTGCAGCCATGTCCTTCCCACACATCCCTCCCACTTTGGACTCCCATGGCCGGGGCTCTTCCCAGGTGCCTCTGGCCATGCTGCGCCCTTCCCGCTCTTTGGCCACACAGCTCGTGAGCAGGCTTGCAGGGGCCTGCGGTCGCCCTGCATGCGGACAGGCAGACAGGGCTCTTACCTGGCCAGCAAAGTGATGCCTTGGTGGTGGCTCTCTGCGCAGACAAGCATGTCCCATCCGCCCTTCCTCTGCAGGACGCCAACCTGATCCCCATAGCCTGCCCAGTGCAGCAGGGCTTGCAGGGCCTGCAGAGCGGACCTGCAGGCAGAGCAAGGCACCGGTCATGCACAAAGCCCTGCTCCTGGCTCCGGAGCAGGGGGAGAGATGGGGGACTCAGAAGCCGCACCTGGCGCGGCTGCTTATGGGGCTGCATTTGTCCTCCTCGACACCTGGCTCGAAGAAGGCCTCGGCGTCCTGCAGCGCAGCCTCCGTGGCAAACGAGATTTGGAAGAGCAGAGCCACGCAGAGCATGGGGAACAAGGCCTTCCCCTGCTGCAAGGTGGGCTGCAGGAGGATCTCGCGCAGGGCCCTGGTTGCCTGCAGAAACACCCACGAGACGGCTGTCACTGCGGACATCTGCCAGGGGCACCGCTCGAGGAGCCCTTGCGGGGAGGCAGAGCGCGGCTCCGGCACTGTGGGCAGCCAAGGCAAAGGCAGATGGGCGGGGTGGGGGGGGGGCGGGGCACGCGCAGGCTGCCTGGTCTGGGGCAAGTGGCAGCGGGTCTCTGGGCCCTGCCCAGGGCACTAGGAGCCTTTGTGGCTGAGAGCGAGGGTGGTGCCAGCACAGCTCAGGGATGCGGCAGGCTGTCCTGGGCTGCCTAACCCAAGCCTTGTACGTTGCTCAGGCCACAACTGCCTCTGCCCCGCTCTGCCCCAGCCGCAGGCCCTGCCCCAGCCGCAGGCCCTGCTGCTGCTCTGGCTTTCCAGCCTGCTCAGTGAAGCAGGCGGATGCAGGAAGAGGGAGGAGAGGCAGCCTGCGGGCAGGGGCAGGCTGCGTGCGTGTGCACTGAAGGGCCCAAGCAGCGCTGGGCAGTCATGTGTGGCTCACACAGCAGATGCAAGATGCTGGACAGGGCCCCACTGGCCGTGTGGCAGGGGCACTGTGTGTGGGGGGCCCAGGGGAGGGCATGGGTTGGGGGTGGACTGGGAGGGTGGCCAGGGAGGGTGGCGGGCACCCGGCCTCTTGCCCCAGAGAGGGGAGCGCAGCCCTGGGGGGGAGCGACGTCTTATGCAGGAACTCACAGCCAGGGGCACGACGTGAGGTTCGTCGCTGACAAAGCAGACGCGCCTGCCCTGGCCCCTTCCCTGCAGCACAAAGAGCAGCTCCAGCAGGACCTTCTCGGCCGTCGCGGGCTGGGAGACCATCTCTCGCCACATGTCCGCGGCAACACTGCGGGCCCCGAGCGCTCGGTCAGTGGGGCCCCCCGAGCCGTAGCACTGGGGCCTGGGCTGTCCGTCAGCCCTGCCCTGCCCGCTCCCCCTCTCCAGGAGCCCAAAGAGCCCTGGGCGGGCAGGCAGGAGATGGTTGAGCCCACCGCCCTGTGTGCACGGTGGGAGCACAGCAGCTGGTCTGCCCCTCAGGGTGTCCTGCAGCTCTGCCTGGCTTCAGCAGCCGCAGGCTCTCGGGGCCCTTCTGCCCAGGTGCTATTAGCCCTCAAGGCTGGCGGCCCCGTACCTGTCGCAAGGCACAGAGGCTGCCAGCAGGCTCCTCACTGCCTTGTCAGGGTAGAGGCAGGTCAGCTGGAGAAGGGTGCCAAGCAGGACGTGCCGGGCCCACTGATCGCTGATGTGCAGCAGGTTCTCATAGATGCAGCTCACGACGCGGGACACCTGGAGGGGGTATGGCTGAGAGCGGGGCTGCTGCAGGATGGCCGCAGTTTCTTCCGCTGCCTTGGCTGTCTGTTTCCCTTCCCATCCCGCTTGGCTGCACTCCAATGGAGTCAGAGCCAGGCAGCCCTGGATTTGCGGAGGAACAACCCCCACCCGCCGCCCAGAGCCCAGAGCCCGGAGGCCAGGGCACGCCAGCCGCAGCATGCTTACGTGCTGCAGCCGGGAGGCAGAGTGTCTCATGGCCAGAGCCAGCATGCGGGCAGCCGCCGTGGTGTCGTAGGCGCTGGAGTCTCTCATGCCCTCGATGGCCGTGAGGAGGACCTCGGTCATCTCGGAGGGGGAGAGGTATTTCCCAAAGATCTGGGGGAGGAAGGAGGGGAGGGAAGACACAGTGCCCTGAGCGCCGCCCCGGGGCTGCTTGTTTGCGGCGGGAGAAGAGCTCTGCAGAGCGAGACGTGGGGCAGAGCTGGGAGAGTGGCAGCAAGAGAGCGGGGAGCAGGGGCCCTGCCAGGCTGGCCGATGGCCTCGGGGACGATGTGGCCAGAGGGCCTTTGCGGTGAGGCAGATAGTGGGAGTCCCGGTGCCCCTGTGCTGGCCCTGCTGTGCCCTGAGAGGAGCCTCTTGCCTGCCCAGGCACAGTGGGAGCCCCCTGCGTGGGGCCTGTGAGGCTCTTGCAGCCAGCCACACTGATCACTGGCTGCTGGGCTCTGACCAAGCCCTCTGCCTGCCCGGGGCCATGTGGCCCAGCAAGGGAGGAGCTCCTTACCATGGTGGCGTCGCTGGCGCTCTTGGACCAGGAGAGCCAGAAGGTCTCGGCTTCCCAGTCCCCCTGGAGCCGAGGATGCTCTGCACTGTCCTCTGAAGGCTTCCCACCTGGGCAGGAGGGAAAACACAGCAGCGCAGTCAGTGGGGAAGATGGAGAGAATGCGATGGCAGCCTGAAGGCATCAGGCAGAAACCTGGCTGCCAGAGGAAAAGGCAGCCCTTTGCCTGTGGCCCGGGCTGAGGCAGCACGGCGGCTTACCTGTGCCCATGTCTCAGGGGTTTCTGCTCCTTCCTCTGGCTGAGGAGAGCAGCCGAGGTGACGGGGAGGGGGGGAGGGGATCTCGCCTGCCCTTGCTGGCGTGTGGGTGTGTGGCAGGGCCCAGCCCGCTCTGGCTTCTCTTACTCTCTCGCTGCAGGAGGAAGCTGCCGAGGTGGCAAAGAGCGTCGGCAGCCCCACGCCTGGTGTCCTCGTCCTCATCGTTGCAGCACAGTCTGAGACGTGCCACCAGCTGCCCCAGCATCTGGAAATGCTCCGTCCCCAAGGCAGCAGGGCTGGCGCACGCTCCTCCGCTGGGGCCGCAGCCCTGGGGAGGGAGGAAGGGCTGGTAGCAGGGCTGACGGGAGCCACTGGTGCCAAAGCCCTGAACCCAGGCATGGGCCCCGTGCTGGTGCCCGAGGGAGCCAGAGCGCAGGAGGCGTCTGCCCAAGCCAGAGCGCAGGAGGCGTCTGCCCAGCCCTGCTCCAACTGCTGCCAATTAGCTGCAGCGCTGCGGGTCCCAGCCTGCCCACCCCTGCACCCTGCCAGCTCTTCTGCCCAGGCGAGGGGCAACGGCCCCTGCTGCCGAGCAGCCCCGACCCAGCAGCCAGCAGCCGTGGCACGGCCAGGAGCAGGCAGCCTCCCTGCACAGCCCTTGGAAGGCAATGGGACTTAATGTAGGCGGAGGAGTAAAAGACAACTGTCGCCAGGAAGGGCAGCCTCCCGGGCAGCCCCCGTGGTCCTCCCCTCCTCTCCTCTGCTGCTTCTGCTGCCTTGCCTTGCTCCGCAGCCCACAGCCTGGGCTCCTCTGCTCCAGCACCCAGCACCTAGCCCCCTTCTCAGCTCCTCTGCCTTCTCTCCTGGCCGCCGCAGCCCACCTCTGCCACTAACCAGCTCCAGGGGCCCCTCACCTCCCAGAGCGACGAGCTGGCCAGGAGTTTGCTTAGCTGCGCAACCTGGCCCACGGCCCTCTCCCGCTCAGCTGCCCGCTGAGACGCTGTGAAAGGCAGCAGGACCTGGCAGGAGAAAAGCTGCTGGTCAGCCCGCCAACGTGACAGCTGCTCCCACAGTGGCAGCTCTGCCCAGCGCCTGGCAGGCTTTGCAGTGGCCGTCAAGGCAGCCTGTCAAGTGGCGCAAAGCCCCAAACAGGGCTCCTGCCCCAAGGGTCCCCGGCTGGCTGTGCCTGCCCAGGGACGCAGCTGCATCCCATGCCCATGGCAGCCTCTGCTCCTTGGCCTGCCCTCCTCCAAAAACCACCCCATGGCCCCTGGGCAGGAGCACAGGGCTCTGGGGCAGCCAGCCGCTGGGGCCTGCAGTGAGGGCTCCGGATCTGGGCCGTTGGGAAGCCCAAATTACAAAGCTCCAGGCCTGGGCCCCCCTTGCAGGCCAGGCGGGGCCCTGCGCTGCTCTGCCCTGCTCAGATCTGGGGAGGACGCAGCAGGCCAGGGAGGCGCTGGAGCAGCAGTGCCGCCCGCCAGGTGCTGGGGGCCTGGCAAGGAGAGTCCAAGTCCTGCCTCTGCTTTGGCGCCAAGGGAGGTTTGGGGGGTGGCTGGCAGGCAGGGGCCGTGGGCAAGGCTCTGCCTGTGCATTGCACGAGGCTGGAGACATGGACTCTGAGAGCAGCCAGCAGACCCTGGGCTCCGCAAAGAGCGCGGGGGAGACCCCCTCTGCTCTCCGAGAGAGGCTGCCTGCCTGCAGCGTGCCTGGTGCTCTCCGTGGCTGGTGTGCATTCGAGGCGTCCCTTCCCCTCGGGGCGAGGGGCAGCCCCGCGAGAGCCCCGCTCTTTGCCGGTGCCGCACCTGCAAGATGCGCTGCAGCTCCAGCAGGCTCCCTGCGTGGGCACTGAATACCAGCTCCTGCAGCATGCTGTGCAGAGCCTCCAGAACCTGCAATGAGGACAGAGGCTGTGGCAGTGCTCCAGCAGTGCCTCCGACCCACAGGACACTGCCTTGATCGCCTCCTGCCGGGGCTGCCAGGGACACCGCGCTGCCCTGCAGCACCCAGGCAGAGGCCTCGAGGCAGGAGAGGGGCCGCAGGTGGAGCAGCCCGTGGCCACTGCCCCAGGCCCAACACTGGGGCAGGCCAAGAAGGGCTGAGGGAGGGAAAACAAAGACAAGGATCTTGCCCTGCCTTGCCTGGCACGGCCACCTCTCAGCACAGGGCAAGCTGCGACAAGCACGCAAGCATCAGCGGCTCTCCAGAGCTCCGCCAGGCAGCACTTACCTGGGCATAGAGAAGAGCCTCCGTGCTCTCCATGTCCTCCCTTGGAGGGAAGGAGAAGATGCTGGAGACGCAGGCGTGGAGGAGGCTGTTGGTGTGGCTGTCCTCCAGCACTGGCCTCACTTTGCTGCCGGGAGAGAGGAGCACCCATTGGACACAGGGCTGGCAGCACAGCCCTGCTGCCCCAGCAATGGGGAGGCATCTGTTGCGGAGGGCGAGTTCAGAGCGGCCCTGGGAGCGGTGGGGGAGCCCTGTGGGCAGCCTCCTCCTCCTGCAGGGACACTGGCCCAGGGAGAGAGACCAGTGCTGGCCAGGGGAGAAGCATGCCCTCTCCTCCTGCTGCCTCCCGCTTGCGGGGGGGAAAGGCTGCAACACCCTGCGGAGCCCCAGGGACCGCTCCCTCTGCCTTCCTGTCTGCCCCGGGGTTGGGCCCAGAGCAGGGCAGAGCAGAGGCCCAGCACATAGCACCATCGCACTCCGCCCAGCGTGGGGCATGCCTTCGAGCCAGGCCCAGCGCGGTTGGCACTGAGCTAGGGGGAAGTTGGGGCTAAGCCAAGGCATGGGGCAGGTACCTCATGGCGGTGATGGCGAGCAGGGCTTGCTGCCGCACTGCTATGCCCTGCGCGTCGCGGGGCTCCTCTTCCAACAGCACCTGGGCAGCACAACCAGCATGGCCCATGGCCACTGCCAGCACCCAGCCAGGGGTCTGCTGGGTGGCCAGAGCCCCTGGGCCCCCATCCCACCACTGGCACCCAGCGCAGCCCCTCGCTGCAGAGCTCCCAGCTCACAGGGCATCCCAGCGGCCCCCAAATCCCTCCGCAGGAGAGCTCTGTGTCCACAAGGGCCTGCCCCAGCCCTCTGCGTGCCCAGGGGCCCCAGCCCTGCTCTCACTGGGCTCTCAGGGCCGTGCTGCTCTTGCCCCCTCCTACCGACGGCCTCACCTTGATCTCCTCTGCCAGGGCAGCTTTGCTGCACAGGTCGGACCCGTCTCCCCCCAGGGCCTCGGTGCCCGCACCTTTGCAGAGGCTACAGATGGAGGCCAGAAACTGCAGCTTCTGGGCCTCTTCCTGAAGGCAAGGGACGAGAGAGCCAAGCGGGGAGCGTGAGAGGGGTGAGGCATGGCCTGCAGGGCCAGAGCAGTGGAGGGGGGCCGTGAGGTGGTGGGCGTTGGTGGGGAGCAGCTGTGCACAGCCAGCAGCCCTGCAGCAGCTGCAGAGCAGGCAGCAGCCACGGAGGGACCCGGCCAGGAGATGCCCGGCGGGGCCCAGCTGGCAATATCTGCAGGTACCTTCTCGGTGGCCCTGAGAAAGGCCTGGATGTGCTGCCGGGCTTCCTGCTCCTCTTGCTGCCAAGTCAGGTCGCTGGCGGCAGAGAAACCTGGCTCTGATAAACACAGAGAGTAGGGAGAGCTGCTGGAGCTGGGAGCAGGCATTAGAGAGCGGGGGAAGAGCTGTGGCCGCTGCCCCGCCCCGGGCCTGCTCCCACGTTCCCAGCAAGGCCCGGGTCGGGGGCTGGCACGGGGCCTTGCTGCCCCATTTGCCCCGTTCTTGTCAGGGCCAGGAGGTGGCCAGCACACGGGGTGCGATGCTGGAGCCCAGCGAGGGAGGGCAAAGCCGCGGGCGGCTGTGCTGAGATGAGCAAGTGGCTGGCAGCCAGGCAGGACAGGCCCCAGGCCCCAGGCCCCCGGCCGCAGGCCCCAGACCCCAGGCCCCAGCACGGCTGGCCCTTGCTGCCTGAGCTGCCTCTGCCAGCCTGTCCCTGGGAGCAGGAGCTGGAGGCCCCTCTGCTCCACTCGCTCCCTGGGCATGCTGTGCCGGGGCTGGCTCCGGAGCCCAGCGCCGGGCCCACCATGGCTCCAGGTGCCTGGGAAGGCCAGCTCCAGCGTGCCGGGGAGACGGGCACCCGGTGCGGAGCCCGGTGCGCTCAGAGCCGCCAGCTCTGCCAGCCCAGTGGGCTCCACTCACCCAGCCCCTGTGCCTGGGGCTCTCTGAGGCGGTCCAGCTGGTGCTGAGAGCTGCCCCAGCCAGGGGCTTGGGGCTGCTCCCAGGCCACCCTGGGGGTGCTGGGCGGTCTCCTCGCCATCCTGTGGGGAGGAGGAAAGATACTGTGAGGTGGGCATGCGGGAGCCTGCGGTTTGGCCTGGCCCCATGGCAACGCTGCCGGCGTGGGGAGGCCGCAGGGCTGCGGGAGCCAGCAGCGGGTCATGGGGGGAAAGCCATGGGCCACGGTGTTTCCAGAAGCAGTAAGTGCCCGGGAAAAGGGGGCTGGCTGCAGCCTGGAAAGACGGCCAACATCCAACTGGACTTGGCAGCAGATGGCACTGGAGAAGTCGGAGCGTGTGGCTGCGATGTCCCCAAGCGACAACCTTGGCTCTGACCAAGGGCCCGCGGCAGCCGAGGGCTCGCCTTGTGCCACGGCCCCAGCAGAGCCGCACAGCCCCGTCCCTCTCACCTGGCTCAGGAGCCGAGGAGGCGGCAGGAAAGAGCAGAGCTCCTCACGGCTGCCTGGAGGCGGCAGGGAAAGACTTGGCCTGAGCTCGGGGTGCTCCTCAGCGAGATCCTGCTGCTCAGGCCCTAGGCCTGTTCCCGTCCCCCGGGACAATGAGGGGCTGAGGCTGTGCCCGCACCTGGCAGCGTGTCACAATGGGCCCTGCCCGGGGGCTGGTGCCAGGAAGGGCAGCTGGCCCCTGGGAGGGGCCCGCGGGGATCGCCCACTGAGGGGAACACCTCATTATCCCCACCTCCCAACAGGAATCAATGGGCTTCACAGCAACCACATGTTCTCCAAGGCAGAGAAGAAAAGCACAGCAAGAAAACCCCTGGGAGGCCAGAGCAAAGCCGGCCCTCCACACATGGGCTCCCAAAGAGGGAGGGTGGTTAGCACGGTTGTGAGCTGCGACATGCTGCTCTCCCACGTTCTCGCTCGGGGCCTTTATTAGAGAGGAGGTAAGCCTAGAACAGCGAGGGGAAGATGCAGGCTGAGTGACACAGGACGTGTGGAGAGAAAAGGGCCAAATCATCCTGGAGGCAGACGATCCTCCCTTCCTTGAGCGTCCCCGTCCTCCTCCGTGTCGCCTCTGGGCTCTGAGGGATGGCAAGTGAGGGCAGAAGGGATGGCAAGTTACCAGCAGCAAGCGGGCTGGGTGTCCCTCAGAGCAAAGAGGCAGCGACCTCTCAGGGCCAGGGTCACGGCCTTGTGCCGAGGGCTTTCCACTGCTGGAAAGCAGGAAGTATCTGTGGTCCTCTGCCCAGCCTGCAGGATCTCTGCAGCCACCACAAGCGTTGCTGTTGTCTTTGCTCGGTCATACGGGTGTAGTCTCACCAACAGCCACAGAGGTGGCCCTCCTCACCTCACCAAGGTGAGGTAGCCCAGCAGCTACAGCAGGAGCACCTGCAGCCCTGCCTGAGCTCTGAGCGCTACAGAAGCGGCTCTGTTCGCCAGGCTCCCCGTTTCCCAGCAGGTGCTTGGAGTGCAGCTCCTCCCGCAGCCACAGAAGCCAAGGAGCCCAGGCCACAGCTCTTGCAAACAGCCAGCACGCGCTCCCAAAAGTCAGCCAGAAAGAGCCCCGCTCTCTCTCCTCCCTTTCTCCAAGCTCCCGCTCCAGGCTTCTGGCGATCTTTTCAGCCCAGCGTGTTCAGCTTCTCTTTTCCCCTGCACACCTGAGCTGCGCGTTTCCTCCCAGAGCTGCGAGCGCAGCCGGGCAGGCAACCTTGCCAGGCACTTCAGTCCTAGCCCAGTTTGCGGGCACCCAAAAGCGGCAGGCATCTCCGCCACTCCAGACAAGTGTAGCCTGTGCACTGCAGTGCGCTGAGCAGCAGGCCACAAAGGTTGCCAGCAGCACGCACAGCGCCCGCAAAGGGGCAAACCTGAGTGACCCGGCCTTGGTAGCAGAACCCAAATGTGGAGCAAATGAGCTCCTGTGTGGCTCCCTCGTGGCGACCCGCACAGGCCCTCCATCCCACACCCACAGCTAGGGGCCAGCAGAGCAGCAGCAGCAGAGCAGCTGCGCGGCTTCTGGGCCACTGGTGGAAATGAGCTGGGAGGGATGTGGCAGGTCCTTGCGCATCGTCGCGCATGGCAGGGTGCCCAAGGGGGCGTGCAGCCAAGGCGGGCAGGAGCTGGGCCCCTTCCGGCAAGCGGGGCCACAAGCGACACCACCGGAGTGACGCAGGCACGCGTCACCTGCCTGCGCTGGACCCCTCTGGCACTCGAGCCGAGCCTGCCAACCACACCGACGTGTTCCTGCCCCGGAAGTCCTGGGCCAGTCATGCGAGCATTCAGAACAAGCCTCCGTGGGGGAACGGGCATGGCATGAACGGGGAAATGACGAGGCAGCAATGCAGGAAACAAAAACACAGGCCGTCTCATTAGCGGGGATGTTCTGCATTGGAGATGAGCTTGTCAGGGGACGGCCACCTCTGCAAAGCGGGCCTCTGCGCCTGAGGCAGTGCAGGACCAGGAGAAAAGGCAGCCCGAGTCCTCCCTCTCTCACCCACTTCTCCCGCAGCCTCCTCCTTGGCAAGCAGGCGAGTCTGAAGCCCTTTTGCCTCCAAGGGAAGGTCTTGCTCAGAGAGCAGCTGGGGCTTGGCTGAGGTGGCTTGTGGGTTAGAGGCTAGGCAGGAGCCTTCTTGGGCCTGCTTGCTCTTTGCAGGCCCTTGGCAGCACGAGGCAAAGGCGGCCGTGTGCCTGTGCCCTGCACGGCCTCCAGCTCCCGGCCCGCCAGGCGCCTTGGCTCCCTCGTGGCAGGGTGCCGGGCTGCTCCTCACACAACCCCCTGCTCTGCTTCCTCCCTGCCCTCCCTCCCAGGTGCCCCTCCAGCCACCAGGCATGTCCTGCTACGACCAGTGCCTGCCACGCCGGCCCTGTGGCCCCACTCCGCTGGCCAACAGCTGCCACGAGCCCTGGCTCACGCAGTGCCAGAACTCCACCGCTGTCATCCAGCCCTCTGCCGTGGTGCTGAGCCTGCCCGGCCCATCCTCAGCTCCTGCCCGCAAAACACCGTCGTGGCATCCTCCACCTCCACTGCTCTTGGCAGCATCCTCAGCTGCCACGGAGTCCCCATCACCTCCGCGTGCTGTGACCTCTCCAGCATCTCTAGGCGCTACTGTGGCACAACGTGCCCCCCCTGCTAAGGCCGCTGCCAACACGCCCGGATAAGCCACCCCTCCTACCCAACCCCGCCCCGGCCCCCAGCCCCCGGCCCCCGGCCCCCACCGCAACTCAGACCACCAAAGCGGACGCACAACGCAGCTTCGGGCCGTTGCTGGCAGAACAACCTGACCAGCCTTGCCTCCTCCTGCAACGGCTGGCTGGAAAGGGCCAGCCTGGGCTCCCTGAAAACATGGCCAATGCCCAGCTTGCCCTTCTTCCACTCTTTTCCTTCTCCCCCTTGCCTGTGTTGCCTTCTGCTGCCCTGGGCCCTGCTCTGCACCCCCGCAAAGCCTGGCTGGGGGCAACTTCTGGCTGCTCTTCTGCTGAGAGGCAGGCCACTGGCACCCTGCGGCAACCCTAGTGTGGTCCCGCTGAGAGGGGGCAGCCTCTCAGCTGCCCTCAGCTGCCAGTGATCCGTGGCAATTTCTTGTTACACCTCTAGCCTCAGCTGAAGGGAGAGATTACAGCGCTTGCGCTCCCCAAGCATCCATGCTCTGCTGGCTGCAGAGGAGCAACTCCTGAGGCAACGCTGGGCTCAGGTGAGCGCTCAGGCACGCGAGGCCCCCCCCCGTGGACCAGGCAAGAGTGCCTTCACGAGCCTCCTGCCCATGTTTCAGGGCACAGCCCCCTTCTGCAGCCTCATCCCGCCCAGCGTCATCGCTCCGGGCACTGGCCACCTTCTTGCCATGCCCAGAGACCAAGGCCTCACCTCTTCCCCCACCGACACCTGCAGCCCTGGCACTGGCAGGAGTTGCCTGGCCCCAAGCAGCTGCAGCTCCTCACGCTGCCCATGTGCCCCAGCAGCTCCCTCTCTCTCTACTTGTCCCCCGGGGCAGTCCCAGGGCCTGAGCACCAGTACTGCCCTGGGAACACATGCTGGCACAAGGCAGTCACCACCCCAAACATAGGGCACACGCTGCAGTCTCCCCACCTGGCACCACGCAGCCCCGGGGAGCCCTGAGGCCTGCTGAGAGGCAGAAAAACCCAAAGCACATCTACGATGCCTGGAAGTCTTTCCCAGAGGAGCCTGTCCTTCACCTCATCGCACAGCACGGCCTGCACCCTTACCCCATGGGGCAGCAGAAGGTGGCCTGCGCACGCCGGCTGGTGCAGGGGTATTGGACAGGCAGCTCTGCCGGCACCGACGATGCAGGGCCGGGTGGCACAGAGCTGCTGGGGCACATCCTGGGCCTTTGCATGGCCCATTTCTCTCGCTTGCCTTTGTCGCGCCAAAAGAAAAGACACCTGCACTCATGGGGGAAAAGGGCTGCTCTTTGCTGGGAGCACAACTACGAGGTGAACTTGTAGCACGAGGCCAGCGAGGGGAGGTGCCAGAGGGCGAGCAGTTATGCTGCAGGCAGGGGCAGGTGCCAGGAATGCCCCCGGCTGCCTGGCACACTCAGGTGTCTTCGGCGTGCAGAGCACGGAGCATTTGGGAGCGTTCTTGGAGCTGTGCTAAAACAGAGTCGTCTCCCGGGGGAGGCCTCCACCTCTCCCACAGTCTCCGCAGCCTGCAGCATAGCGGCTGGCATCGGCCTCCTGACGGCTCCCGTGTTTGCACGGCATCCAGGATCAGGACGGTCTGAGCAGCCAGGCAGCGGATCGAGGGCCTGCCGTCCTCTAGCACCTCTTGGAGGACTGAGACAGACAGAAACAGAGCAGACATCAAGGCCAGGGAGCTGCAGAGAGCCCCAGCCTGCCCTGCCCTGCCCACAGGGCTGCCCCCACCCCTGCTCTTGTTTGGGCCAAGCGGGAGCAGGGGCATCCGCTGGAAATCACTGCTCACAAAGGCCCAAACTCCCCCACAATGTCTGCCTTCCACGCGGGGAGACAGAGCGCTCCTCGCCTGAGGCAGGCCAGGCAAGGCGAGCACAGCTCCCAGCTCTTTCCTCACCCCGCTCCAGCCCCGCATGACCCAGCGCTGCCCTCACTCACAAGTGCGGATGGCGGCGACTTTCTCTGCGCTCCTGTTCCTCATGTGCTGCGCGGCGAGCCCTAGGCACACACGGCCCATCACACCTCGTGGCCCCAGCAGCACAGCTCCCATCCAGCCCTGCCACTCTGGCCACGCGCCCTCCTCCCCTTGGGCAGGGCTGGGCCCGCCGTGGTCCCTGAGGCGCAGCACCCATGCAGGGCCTGGGGGGCTGAATGAGGCTCCCACCAGCCCCCAACATCGCCAGCCCTGCCTCGGCGGCCATCACTCCCAGCGCGACCAAGGAACTCTGGGACAGAGAGGGGTCCCGCGCGTTGTGGCTCACCTATGAACCTCACGGCCAACTCCCGCAAGGCCGCCTGCGGGCTCTCCAGGTACGGCAGGCTCTGGCAGAGGTACTTTTCTGCCCTGCTCCTGTCCTGCCCCAGCTGGAGAGAGCACAAGGCCACACGGTTGAGGCAGACCCTCGCCGGGCAGCCCAGCCGCTGCCTCCTGCCAGGGCCAGCCTCCCCCTTCCTCCCCTCCCAGGACACTCAGCGCCCCCTGACAGGAGCCGTGGGATGCTAAGCTTCAGGGGCAGCAGAGGGCAAAGGGTGGCCTGGCGGCGCTGAGAACCTCCGCACCCTGCTGCCAAGGCCCAGCCAGGCCTGGAGCCCCCGCAGCATCCTGGGGCTCCGTGCGGGCAAAGGGCACCGCTCCCGCGCCCCTCTGGGCCTGGGGGTCGGCGGAAAGGGAGCGTGCGTGCAGCTCCAGCCTGCGGGCTTGGGAGGTGGGGCTGCAGCAGTGCGGGAAGGGCACAGGCACCCCACGCATGGGCCTCTGGCCTCCTCCAGCTGGCTCCCAGGGGCTCTGCGGTTGTCCTTACCAGGCACTCGCCAATCCTCCAGGTCTGCAGCGTCTGCGTCAGGTACCAGAGCTGGTTCCACCTGAGGAACTGTGCTGCTCCCAGGAGGGTTTCCTGCGAGGCCTGCAGAGGAGCAGTGCTGAGGGGAGACATGGCCTGCGGCGGGCCAGGGGAACCAGTGCCCTGCCTCCCCTGCCTGTGCCCGCAGAGCTGTCCCTGGCCCCTGACAGCCTGCGCTCTCTCTGCCTCAGCACGCAGAGGTGGCCATGGGCACCAGCACGCGGGGCAGCAGAGACAGCAGCTCACCCACAGGCTGCCACTGTCACCCTCCCTGCATCCCTGGGCAGGGCAGAAATGCACACCTGAGCCACACTGGGGGCCTGGTCACTCAGGTGGAAGAAGAGCAGGAGAAGGCTCCTCTGCACATGCTTCTTCAGGCACCGCTTGTATTTGCCCACCACAGTCTCCATGAGGGCTTTGAAGAGGCGCAGGGCATGCTTGCGCACCCGGCTGGACTCCTGGTGGGAGGCAGGCAGGGGGAAGGGCAGGACCTCATTCCCCCAGGAGCTGGGGGGGGGGGGGGCTGCAGCCAGGTCACACGGGCCCCAGCACCAGGCAAGGCAGCACAGCGCATTGCCAGCCCGTGCCACGGCCCCGCAGTGCGGAGCTTCTCTAAGCCTGGTCGCGCTCACACCAGGCAGCAGCCAGCTAGGCAGGAGAGCAGCTACCGCAGGCCATGCAGGGAGGAGGAGGCAAGGCTGCCCTGCGCATCCGCTCCTGGCCACTGAGGCCCTGCGGCAGGCTTTGCCAGCACGGCTCGGCAAGCGGCAAGCGGCAAGCGGCAAGCGGCAAGCGGCAAGCGGCAGGCACCGGCTGAGCAGGCACCGGCTGGGCTCTCAGAGCAAGCGTTGGCCTGTGCCTGCTGTGTGCAGGGGTTGGGCTGAGCACACAGCAGCCAGGTCCCAGGGTGGGGACCCTGACCTCCCCAGGGGCTCAACTGGCAAGGGAGAAGCTGTGGGGCGGTGGAGGCCAGCAGACAGCCCCCGGGGAGCACCGAGGGGCCCGGGTGGAGGAGGTCCTGCCAGAGGGCTGCGCTCGCAGGGCTGGACGGAGGCCACGTTGGCATTGCAGAGTGGCCACGTGCAGGGCGCCGGCTCCCACACCAGACGTGCATACGTACATCATCCAAGAGCGGCAGGAGCTTCTCTGCCAGCTGCAGAGCCACGGGGCCGGCCCGCTCCCTCTCCATGTGGCACAGCACGTTGCCCAGGATGCACAGGGCCTTCACGTTGACCTCCCGGTCGGCATCGTGCAGGCGCTCCATCACCTCTGGCAGCAGGCCCTGCAGTTTTCTGGCCTGCAGGAAACCCCCAACTTCCTTGTGGCCAAGCCATGGAAAAGGCCTTGGCACAAAGGCTTGCAGCAACAAAGGCCAAGCCTTTGGCGTTACCCACCGCCCCCTGCCTAGCCGCAGGCTGTCGACACGGCTTTGCCCTGCTGCCCCTGCTCACCATGTCAGGGCTCTCCGAGAGCACAAGGAGGCCTCGCAGCACCAGCCCGCGCATGACCAGGCGCCCAGTCCTCAGGTGCCTTTCGAAGAGGTGCAGCACACGCTCGTCCACGGCGGTGGAAAACTCAGAGCAGTTCAGCAGCTGAAACGCGCACAGCAGAGTGAGAGCCTGGCAGCGCTGGCAGGACTGGCCGCAGCGGACAGCCGCTGAGCGCTCTGCTCAGCCAGCCCTGGCCAAGGCCCCAGAGGCAGGCAGCGTGCAGCCAGCAGCCAGCAGGCACTGTGCAGGGCCCACAGGGCACCACGGCACACGGCACAGCTTCCCTCGCTACTCCTCCCGCCTCTGGCCCAGCTGCAGCCCCTCGGCCTCCTGCCTTGGAGAAGCTGAATGCAGAGCTCTGGCATGGAGGGTGCATGAAATGCAGGAGCTTGGGAGTGTCAGCCCAGCAGAAAGGGCCGCTCTGTGGGAAGGGGCCAAGCCGGGCCGTATGCAGAGGAGGGCCGGCACCTCCCCAGCTTCCCCGCCTCCTGTCCTGTTCCTTCCTGCCGCTGCCAGAGCGGAGTGGTTCCCGGCACGTCAGGGAAGCCCTGCGCGCCCTCAGGCCCACCTCAGTCAAGAAGGCCATGGAGGGGATTTCCCGCTGTGCATCCCTCGTGCTGAGAACCCGGAGCAGGTGGTGGAAGATCCAGTGGCACTCCTTTGTGGCGGTGGTCCTCAGCTGCCTGGCAGGGGGGAGAAGAGCCTGTGGGCCCTGAGGCCAGGCAGGCAAACCTGGGCCGGGCCTGCCACGCCATGTCTAGCCATTCTGGCAGGGACCAGCACACGCAGAGCAAGTGCGCGGCTGTACTCTGCCCCAGCAGCCAGAGGCATTTGCGCGTGGACGGGCGGGCTTTCCTCACCGCACCGCTCCAGGAGGAAGCCTGTGTCTGACTCTGTTGCGTGCATCTTGGCAGTTGGCCGGCAAAATGCCCTTCCTCCTCTGCAGCCATGTCCTTCCCACACATCCCTCCCACTTTGGACTCCCATGGCCGGGGCTCTTCCCAGGTGCCTCTGGCCATGCTGCGCCCTTCCCGCTCTTTGGCCACACAGCTCGTGAGCAGGCTTGCAGGGGCCTGCGGTCGCCCTGCATGCGGACAGGCAGACAGGGCTCTTACCTGGCCAGCAAAGTGATGCCTTGGTGGTGGCTCTCTGCGCAGACAAGCATGTCCCATCCGCCCTTCCTCTGCAGGACGCCAACCTGATCCCCATAGCCTGCCCAGTGCAGCAGGGCTTGCAGGGCCTGCAGAGCGGACCTGCAGGCAGAGCAAGGCACCGGTCATGCACAAAGCCCTGCTCCTGGCTCCGGAGCAGGGGGAGAGATGGGGGACTCAGAAGCCGCACCTGGCGCGGCTGCTTATGGGGCTGCATTTGTCCTCCTCGACACCTGGCTCGAAGAAGGCCTCGGCGTCCTGCAGCGCAGCCTCCGTGGCAAACGAGATTTGGAAGAGCAGAGCCACGCAGAGCATGGGGAACAAGGCCTTCCCCTGCTGCAAGGTGGGCTGCAGGAGGATCTCGCGCAGGGCCCTGGTTGCCTGCAGAAACACCCACGAGACGGCTGTCACTGCGGACATCTGCCAGGGGCACCGCTCGAGGAGCCCTTGCGGGGAGGCAGAGCGCGGCTCCGGCACTGTGGGCAGCCAAGGCAAAGGCAGATGGGCGGGGTGGGGGGGGGGGGGGGGCACGCGCAGGCTGCCTGGTCTGGGGCAAGTGGCAGCGGGTCTCTGGGCCCTGCCCAGGGCACTAGGAGCCTTTGTGGCTGAGAGCGAGGGTGGTGCCAGCACAGCTCAGGGATGCGGCAGGCTGTCCTGGGCTGCCTAACCCAAGCCTTGTACGTTGCTCAGGCCACAACTGCCTCTGCCCCGCTCTGCCCCAGCCGCAGGCCCTGCCCCAGCCGCAGGCCCTGCTGCTGCTCTGGCTTTCCAGCCTGCTCAGTGAAGCAGGCGGATGCAGGAAGAGGGAGGAGAGGCAGCCTGCGGGCAGGGGCAGGCTGCGTGCGTGTGCACTGAAGGGCCCAAGCAGCGCTGGGCAGTCATGTGTGGCTCACACAGCAGATGCAAGATGCTGGACAGGGCCCCACTGGCCGTGTGGCAGGGGCACTGTGTGTGGGGGGCCCAGGGGAGGGCATGGGTTGGGGGTGGACTGGGAGGGTGGCCAGGGAGGGTGGCGGGCACCCGGCCTCTTGCCCCAGAGAGGGGAGCGCAGCCCTGGGGGGGAGCGACGTCTTATGCAGGAACTCACAGCCAGGGGCACGACGTGAGGTTCGTCGCTGACAAAGCAGACGCGCCTGCCCTGGCCCCTTCCCTGCAGCACAAAGAGCAGCTCCAGCAGGACCTTCTCGGCCGTCGCGGGCTGGGAGACCATCTCTCGCCACATGTCCGCGGCAACACTGCGGGCCCCGAGCGCTCGGTCAGTGGGGCCCCCCGAGCCGTAGCACTGGGGCCTGGGCTGTCCGTCAGCCCTGCCCTGCCCGCTCCCCCTCTCCAGGAGCCCAAAGAGCCCTGGGCGGGCAGGCAGGAGATGGTTGAGCCCACCGCCCTGTGTGCACGGTGGGAGCACAGCAGCTGGTCTGCCCCTCAGGGTGTCCTGCAACTCTGCCTGGCTTCAGCAGCCGCAGGCTCTCGGGGCCCTTCTGCCCAGGTGCTATTAGCCCTCAAGGCTGGCGGCCCCGTACCTGTCGCAAGGCACAGAGGCTGCCAGCAGGCTCCTCACTGCCTTGTCAGGGTAGAGGCAGGTCAGCTGGAGAAGGGTGCCAAGCAGGACGTGCCGGGCCCACTGATCGCTGATGTGCAGCAGGTTCTCATAGATGCAGCTCACGACGCGGGACACCTGGAGGGGGTATGGCTGAGAGCGGGGCTGCTGCAGGATGGCCGCAGTTTCTTCCGCTGCCTTGGCTGTCTGTTTCCCTTCCCATCCCGCTTGGCTGCACTCCAATGGAGTCAGAGCCAGGCAGCCCTGGATTTGCGGAGGAACAACCCCCACCCGCCGCCCAGAGCCCAGAGCCCGGAGGCCAGGGCACGCCAGCCGCAGCATGCTTACGTGCTGCAGCCGGGAGGCAGAGTGTCTCATGGCCAGAGCCAGCATGCGGGCAGCCGCCGTGGTGTCGTAGGCGCTGGAGTCTCTCATGCCCTCGATGGCCGTGAGGAGGACCTCGGTCATCTCGGAGGGGGAGAGGTATTTCCCAAAGATCTGGGGGAGGAAGGAGGGGAGGGAAGACACAGTGCCCTGAGCGCCGCCCCGGGGCTGCTTGTTTGCGGCGGGAGAAGAGCTCTGCAGAGCGAGACGTGGGGCAGAGCTGGGAGAGTGGCAGCAAGAGAGCGGGGAGCAGGGGCCCTGCCAGGCTGGCCGATGGCCTCGGGGACGATGTGGCCAGAGGGCCTTTGCGGCCCACTAGGCAGATAGTGGGAGTCCCGGTGCCCCTGTGCTGGCCCTGCTGTGCCCTGAGAGGAGCCTCTTGCCTGCCCAGGCACAGTGGGAGCCCCCTGCGTGGGGCCTGTGAGGCTCTTGCAGCCAGCCACACTGATCACTGGCTGCTGGGCTCTGACCAAGCCCTCTGCCTGCCCGGGGCCATGTGGCCCAGCAAGGGAGGAGCTCCTTACCATGGTGGCGTCGCTGGCGCTCTTGGACCAGGAGAGCCAGAAGGTCTCGGCTTCCCAGTCCCCCTGGAGCCGAGGATGCTCTGCACTGTCCTCTGAAGGCTTCCCACCTGGGCAGGAGGGAAAACACAGCAGCGCAGTCAGTGGGGAAGATGGAGAGAATGCGATGGCAGCCTGAAGGCATCAGGCAGAAACCTGGCTGCCAGAGGAAAAGGCAGCCCTTTGCCTGTGGCCCGGGCTGAGGCAGCACGGCGGCTTACCTGTGCCCATGTCTCAGGGGTTTCTGCTCCTTCCTCTGGCTGAGGAGAGCAGCCGAGGTGACGGGGAGGGGGGGAGGGGATCTCGCCTGCCCTTGCTGGCGTGTGGGTGTGTGGCAGGGCCCAGCCCGCTCTGGCTTCTCTTACTCTCTCGCTGCAGGAGGAAGCTGCCGAGGTGGCAAAGAGCGTCGGCAGCCCCACGCCTGGTGTCCTCGTCCTCATCGTTGCAGCACAGTCTGAGACGTGCCACCAGCTGCCCCAGCATCTGGAAATGCTCCGTCCCCAAGGCAGCAGGGCTGGCGCACGCTCCTCCGCTGGGGCCGCAGCCCTGGGGAGGGAGGAAGGGCTGGTAGCAGGGCTGACGGGAGCCACTGGTGCCAAAGCCCTGAACCCAGGCATGGGCCCCGTGCTGGTGCCCGAGGGAGCCAGAGCGCAGGAGGCGTCTGCCCAAGCCAGAGCGCAGGAGGCGTCTGCCCAGCCCTGCTCCAACTGCTGCCAATTAGCTGCAGCGCTGCGGGTCCCAGCCTGCCCACCCCTGCACCCTGCCAGCTCTTCTGCCCAGGCGAGGGGCAACGGCCCCTGCTGCCGAGCAGCCCCGACCCAGCAGCCAGCAGCCGTGGCACGGCCAGGAGCAGGCAGCCTCCCTGCACAGCCCTTGGAAGGCAATGGGACTTAATGTAGGCGGAGGAGTAAAAGACAACTGTCGCCAGGAAGGGCAGCCTCCCGGGCAGCCCCCGTGGTCCTCCCCTCCTCTCCTCTGCTGCTTCTGCTGCCTTGCCTTGCTCCGCAGCCCACAGCCTGGGCTCCTCTGCTCCAGCACCCAGCACCTAGCCCCCTTCTCAGCTCCTCTGCCTTCTCTCCTGGCCGCCGCAGCCCACCTCTGCCACTAACCAGCTCCAGGGGCCCCTCACCTCCCAGAGCGACGAGCTGGCCAGGAGTTTGCTTAGCTGCGCAACCTGGCCCACGGCCCTCTCCCGCTCAGCTGCCCGCTGAGACGCTGTGAAAGGCAGCAGGACCTGGCAGGAGAAAAGCTGCTGGTCAGCCCGCCAACGTGACAGCTGCTCCCACAGTGGCAGCTCTGCCCAGCGCCTGGCAGGCTTTGCAGTGGCCGTCAAGGCAGCCTGTCAAGTGGCGCAAAGCCCCAAACAGGGCTCCTGCCCCAAGGGTCCCCGGCTGGCTGTGCCTGCCCAGGGACGCAGCTGCATCCCATGCCCATGGCAGCCTCTGCTCCTTGGCCTGCCCTCCTCCAAAAACCACCCCATGGCCCCTGGGCAGGAGCACAGGGCTCTGGGGCAGCCAGCCGCTGGGGCCTGCAGTGAGGGCTCCGGATCTGGGCCGTTGGGAAGCCCAAATTACAAAGCTCCAGGCCTGGGCCCCCCTTGCAGGCCAGGCGGGGCCCTGCGCTGCTCTGCCCTGCTCAGATCTGGGGAGGACGCAGCAGGCCAGGGAGGCGCTGGAGCAGCAGTGCCGCCCGCCAGGTGCTGGGGGCCTGGCAAGGAGAGTCCAAGTCCTGCCTCTGCTTTGGCGCCAAGGGAGGTTTGGGGGGTGGCTGGCAGGCAGGGGCCGTGGGCAAGGCTCTGCCTGTGCATTGCACGAGGCTGGAGACATGGACTCTGAGAGCAGCCAGCAGACCCTGGGCTCCGCAAAGAGCGCGGGGGAGACCCCCTCTGCTCTCCGAGAGAGGCTGCCTGCCTGCAGCGTGCCTGGTGCTCTCCGTGGCTGGTGTGCATTCGAGGCGTCCCTTGCCCTCGGGGCGAGGGGCAGCCCCGCGAGAGCCCCGCTCTTTGCCGGTGCCGCACCTGCAAGATGCGCTGCAGCTCCAGCAGGCTCCCTGCGTGGGCACTGAATACCAGCTCCTGCAGCATGCTGTGCAGAGCCTCCAGAACCTGCAATGAGGACAGAGGCTGTGGCAGTGCTCCAGCAGTGCCTCCGACCCACAGGACACTGCCTTGATCGCCTCCTGCCGGGGCTGCCAGGGACACCGCGCTGCCCTGCAGCACCCAGGCAGAGGCCTCGAGGCAGGAGAGGGGCCGCAGGTGGAGCAGCCCGTGGCCACTGCCCCAGGCCCAACACTGGGGCAGGCCAAGAAGGGCTGAGGGAGGGAAAACAAAGACAAGGATCTTGCCCTGCCTTGCCTGGCACGGCCACCTCTCAGCACAGGGCAAGCTGCGACAAGCACGCAAGCATCAGCGGCTCTCCAGAGCTCCGCCAGGCAGCACTTACCTGGGCATAGAGAAGAGCCTCCGTGCTCTCCATGTCCTCCCTTGGAGGGAAGGAGAAGATGCTGGAGACGCAGGCGTGGAGGAGGCTGTTGGTGTGGCTGTCCTCCAGCACTGGCCTCACTTTGCTGCCGGGAGAGAGGAGCACCCATTGGACACAGGGCTGGCAGCACAGCCCTGCTGCCCCAGCAATGGGGAGGCATCTGTTGCGGAGGGCGAGTTCAGAGCGGCCCTGGGAGCGGTGGGGGAGCCCTGTGGGCAGCCTCCTCCTCCTGCAGGGACACTGGCCCAGGGAGAGAGACCAGTGCTGGCCAGGGGAGAAGCATGCCCTCTCCTCCTGCTGCCTCCCGCTTGCGGGGGGAAAAGGCTGCAACACCCTGCGGAGCCCCAGGGACCGCTCCCTCTGCCTTCCTGTCTGCCCCGGGGTTGGGCCCAGAGCAGGGCAGAGCAGAGGCCCAGCACATAGCACCATCGCACTCCGCCCAGCGTGGGGCATGCCTTCGAGCCAGGCCCAGCGCGGTTGGCACTGAGCTAGGGGGAAGTTGGGGCTAAGCCAAGGCATGGGGCAGGTACCTCATGGCGGTGATGGCGAGCAGGGCTTGCTGCCGCACTGCTATGCCCTGCGCGTCGCGGGGCTCCTCTTCCAACAGCACCTGGGCAGCACAACCAGCATGGCCCATGGCCACTGCCAGCACCCAGCCAGGGGTCTGCTGGGTGGCCAGAGCCCCTGGGCCCCCATCCCACCACTGGCACCCAGCGCAGCCCCTCGCTGCAGAGCTCCCAGCTCACAGGGCATCCCAGCGGCCCCCAAATCCCTCCGCAGGAGAGCTCTGTGTCCACAAGGGCCTGCCCCAGCCCTCTGCGTGCCCAGGGGCCCCAGCCCTGCTCTCACTGGGCTCTCAGGGCCGTGCTGCTCTTGCCCCCTCCTACCGACGGCCTCACCTTGATCTCCTCTGCCAGGGCAGCTTTGCTGCACAGGTCGGACCCGTCTCCCCCCAGGGCCTCGGTGCCCGCACCTTTGCAGAGGCTACAGATGGAGGCCAGAAACTGCAGCTTCTGGGCCTCTTCCTGAAGGCAAGGGACGAGAGAGCCAAGCGGGGAGCGTGAGAGGGGTGAGGCATGGCCTGCAGGGCCAGAGCAGTGGAGGGGGGCCGTGAGGTGGTGGGCGTTGGTGGGGAGCAGCTGTGCACAGCCAGCAGCCCTGCAGCAGCTGCAGAGCAGGCAGCAGCCACGGAGGGACCCGGCCAGGAGATGCCCGGCGGGGCCCAGCTGGCAATATCTGCAGGTACCTTCTCGGTGGCCCTGAGAAAGGCCTGGATGTGCTGCCGGGCTTCCTGCTCCTCTTGCTGCCAAGTCAGGTCGCTGGCGGCAGAGAAACCTGGCTCTGATAAACACAGAGAGTAGGGAGAGCTGCTGGAGCTGGGAGCAGGCATTAGAGAGCGGGGGAAGAGCTGTGGCCGCTGCCCCGCCCCGGGCCTGCTCCCACGTTCCCAGCAAGGCCCGGGTCGGGGGCTGGCACGGGGCCTTGCTGCCCCATTTGCCCCGTTCTTGTCAGGGCCAGGAGGTGGCCAGCACACGGGGTGCGATGCTGGAGCCCAGCGAGGGAGGGCAAAGCCGCGGGCGGCTGTGCTGAGATGAGCAAGTGGCTGGCAGCCAGGCAGGACAGGCCCCAGGCCCCCGGCCGCAGGCCCCAGACCCCAGGCCCCAGCACGGCTGGCCCTTGCTGCCTGAGCTGCCTCTGCCAGCCTGTCCCTGGGAGCAGGAGCTGGAGGCCCCTCTGCTCCACTCGCTCCCTGGGCATGCTGTGCCGGGGCTGGCTCCGGAGCCCAGCGCCGGGCCCACCATGGCTCCAGGTGCCTGGGAAGGCCAGCTCCAGCGTGCCGGGGAGACGGGCACCCGGTGCGGAGCCCGGTGCGCTCAGAGCCGCCAGCTCTGCCAGCCCAGTGGGCTCCACTCACCCAGCCCCTGTGCCTGGGGCTCTCTGAGGCGGTCCAGCTGGTGCTGAGAGCTGCCCCAGCCAGGGGCTTGGGGCTGCTCCCAGGCCACCCTGGGGGTGCTGGGCGGTCTCCTCGCCATCCTGTGGGGAGGAGGAAAGATACTGTGAGGTGGGCATGCGGGAGCCTGCGGTTTGGCCTGGCCCCATGGCAACGCTGCCGGCGTGGGGAGGCCGCAGGGCTGCGGGAGCCAGCAGCGGGTCATGGGGGGAAAGCCATGGGCCACGGTGTTTCCAGAAGCAGTAAGTGCCCGGGAAAAGGGGGCTGGCTGCAGCCTGGAAAGACGGCCAACATCCAACTGGACTTGGCAGCAGATGGCACTGGAGAAGTCGGAGCGTGTGGCTGCGATGTCCCCAAGCGACAACCTTGGCTCTGACCAAGGGCCCGCGGCAGCCGAGGGCTCGCCTTGTGCCACGGCCCCAGCAGAGCCGCACAGCCCCGTCCCTCTCACCTGGCTCAGGAGCCGAGGAGGCGGCAGGAAAGAGCAGAGCTCCTCACGGCTGCCTGGAGGCGGCAGGGAAAGACTTGGCCTGAGCTCGGGGTGCTCCTCAGCGAGATCCTGCTGCTCAGGCCCTAGGCCTGTTCCCGTCCCCCGGGACAATGAGGGGCTGAGGCTGTGCCCGCACCTGGCAGCGTGTCACAATGGGCCCTGCCCGGGGGCTGGTGCCAGGAAGGGCAGCTGGCCCCTGGGAGGGGCCCGCGGGGATCGCCCACTGAGGGGAACACCTCATTATCCCCACCTCCCAACAGGAATCAATGGGCTTCACAGCAACCACATGTTCTCCAAGGCAGAGAAGAAAAGCACAGCAAGAAAACCCCTGGGAGGCCAGAGCAAAGCCGGCCCTCCACACATGGGCTCCCAAAGAGGGAGGGTGGTTAGCACGGTTGTGAGCTGCGACATGCTGCTCTCCCACGTTCTCGCTCGGGGCCTTTATTAGAGAGGAGGTAAGCCTAGAACAGCGAGGGGAAGATGCAGGCTGAGTGACACAGGACGTGTGGAGAGAAAAGGGCCAAATCATCCTGGAGGCAGACGATCCTCCCTTCCTTGAGCGTCCCCGTCCTCCTCCGTGTCGCCTCTGGGCTCTGAGGGATGGCAAGTGAGGGCAGAAGGGATGGCAAGTTACCAGCAGCAAGCGGGCTGGGTGTCCCTCAGAGCAAAGAGGCAGCGACCTCTCAGGGCCAGGGTCACGGCCTTGTGCCGAGGGCTTTCCACTGCTGGAAAGCAGGAAGTATCTGTGGTCCTCTGCCCAGCCTGCAGGATCTCTGCAGCCACCACAAGCGTTGCTGTTGTCTTTGCTCGGTCATACGGGTGTAGTCTCACCAACAGCCACAGAGGTGGCCCTCCTCACCTCACCAAGGTGAGGTAGCCCAGCAGCTACAGCAGGAGCACCTGCAGCCCTGCCTGAGCTCTGAGCGCTACAGAAGCGGCTCTGTTCGCCAGGCTCCCCGTTTCCCAGCAGGTGCTTGGAGTGCAGCTCCTCCCGCAGCCACAGAAGCCAAGGAGCCCAGGCCACAGCTCTTGCAAACAGCCAGCACGCGCTCCCAAAAGTCAGCCAGAAAGAGCCCCGCTCTCTCTCCTCCCTTTCTCCAAGCTCCCGCTCCAGGCTTCTGGCGATCTTTTCAGCCCAGCGTGTTCAGCTTCTCTTTTCCCCTGCACACCTGAGCTGCGCGTTTCCTCCCAGAGCTGCGAGCGCAGCCGGGCAGGCAACCTTGCCAGGCACTTCAGTCCTAGCCCAGTTTGCGGGCACCCAAAAGCGGCAGGCATCTCCGCCACTCCAGACAAGTGTAGCCTGTGCACTGCAGTGCGCTGAGCAGCAGGCCACAAAGGTTGCCAGCAGCACGCACAGCGCCCGCAAAGGGGCAAACCTGAGTGACCCGGCCTTGGTAGCAGAACCCAAATGTGGAGCAAATGAGCTCCTGTGTGGCTCCCTCGTGGCGACCCGCACAGGCCCTCCATCCCACACCCACAGCTAGGGGCCAGCAGAGCAGCAGCAGCAGAGCAGCTGCGCGGCTTCTGGGCCACTGGTGGAAATGAGCTGGGAGGGATGTGGCAGGTCCTTGCGCATCGTCGCGCATGGCAGGGTGCCCAAGGGGGCGTGCAGCCAAGGCGGGCAGGAGCTGGGCCCCTTCCGGCAAGCGGGGCCACAAGCGACACCACCGGAGTGACGCAGGCACGCGTCACCTGCCTGCGCTGGACCCCTCTGGCACTCGAGCCGAGCCTGCCAACCACACCGACGTGTTCCTGCCCCGGAAGTCCTGGGCCAGTCATGCGAGCATTCAGAACAAGCCTCCGTGGGGGAACGGGCATGGCATGAACGGGGAAATGACGAGGCAGCAATGCAGGAAACAAAAACACAGGCCGTCTCATTAGCGGGGATGTTCTGCATTGGAGATGAGCTTGTCAGGGGACGGCCACCTCTGCAAAGCGGGCCTCTGCGCCTGAGGCAGTGCAGGACCAGGAGAAAAGGCAGCCCGAGTCCTCCCTCTCTCACCCACTTCTCCCGCAGCCTCCTCCTTGGCAAGCAGGCGAGTCTGAAGCCCTTTTGCCTCCAAGGGAAGGTCTTGCTCAGAGAGCAGCTGGGGCTTGGCTGAGGTGGCTTGTGGGTTAGAGGCTAGGCAGGAGCCTTCCTGGGCCTGCTTGCTCTTTGCAGGCCCTTGGCAGCACGAGGCAAAGGCGGCCGTGTGCCTGTGCCCTGCACGGCCTCCAGCTCCCGGCCCGCCAGGCGCCTTGGCTCCCTCGTGGCAGGGTGCCGGGCTGCTCCTCACACAACCCCCTGCTCTGCTTCCTCCCTGCCCTCCCTCCCAGGTGCCCCTCCAGCCACCAGGCATGTCCTGCTACGACCAGTGCCTGCCACGCCGGCCCTGTGGCCCCACTCCGCTGGCCAACAGCTGCCACGAGCCCTGGCTCACGCAGTGCCAGAACTCCACCGCTGTCATCCAGCCCTCTGCCGTGGTGCTGAGTCTGCCCGGCCCATCCTCAGCTCCTGCCCGCAAAACACCGTCGTGGCATCCTCCACCTCCACTGCTCTTGGCAGCATCCTCAGCTGCCACGGAGTCCCCATCACCTCCGCGTGCTGTGACCTCTCCAGCATCTCTAGGCGCTACTGTGGCACAACGTGCCCCCCCTGCTAAGGCCGCTGCCAACACGCCCGGATAAGCCACCCCTCCTACCCAACCCCGCCCCGGCCCCCAGCCCCCGGCCCCCGGCCCCCACCGCAACTCAGACCACCAAAGCGGACGCACAACGCAGCTTCGGGCCGTTGCTGGCAGAACAACCTGACCAGCCTTGCCTCCTCCTGCAACGGCTGGCTGGAAAGGGCCAGCCTGGGCTCCCTGAAAACATGGCCAATGCCCAGCTTGCCCTTCTTCCACTCTTTTCCTTCTCCCCCTTGCCTGTGTTGCCTTCTGCTGCCCTGGGCCCTGCTCTGCACCCCCGCAAAGCCTGGCTGGGGGCAACTTCTGGCTGCTCTTCTGCTGAGAGGCAGGCCACTGGCACCCTGCGGCAACCCTAGTGTGGTCCCGCTGAGAGGGGGCAGCCTCTCAGCTGCCCTCAGCTGCCAGTGATCCGTGGCAATTTCTTGTTACACCTCTAGCCTCAGCTGAAGGGAGAGATTACAGCGCTTGCGCTCCCCAAGCATCCATGCTCTGCTGGCTGCAGAGGAGCAACTCCTGAGGCAACGCTGGGCTCAGGTGAGCGCTCAGGCACGCGAGGCCCCCCCCCGTGGACCAGGCAAGAGTGCCTTCACGAGCCTCCTGCCCATGTTTCAGGGCACAGCCCCCTTCTGCAGCCTCATCCCGCCCAGCGTCATCGCTCCGGGCACTGGCCACCTTCTTGCCATGCCCAGAGACCAAGGCCTCACCTCTTCCCCCACCGACACCTGCAGCCCTGGCACTGGCAGGAGTTGCCTGGCCCCAAGCAGCTGCAGCTCCTCACGCTGCCCATGTGCCCCAGCAGCTCCCTCTCTCTCTACTTGTCCCCCGGGGCAGTCCCAGGGCCTGAGCACCAGTACTGCCCTGGGAACACATGCTGGCACAAGGCAGTCACCACCCCAAACATAGGGCACACGCTGCAGTCTCCCCACCTGGCACCACGCAGCCCCGGGGAGCCCTGAGGCCTGCTGAGAGGCAGAAAAACCCAAAGCACATCTACGATGCCTGGAAGTCTTTCCCAGAGGAGCCTGTCCTTCACCTCATCGCACAGCACGGCCTGCACCCTTACCCCATGGGGCAGCAGAAGGTGGCCTGCGCACGCCGGCTGGTGCAGGGGTATTGGACAGGCAGCTCTGCCGGCACCGACGATGCAGGGCCGGGTGGCACAGAGCTGCTGGGGCACATCCTGGGCCTTTGCATGGCCCATTTCTCTCGCTTGCCTTTGTCGCGCCAAAAGAAAAGACACCTGCACTCATGGGGGAAAAGGGCTGCTCTTTGCTGGGAGCACAACTACGAGGTGAACTTGTAGCACGAGGCCAGCGAGGGGAGGTGCCAGAGGGCGAGCAGTTATGCTGCAGGCAGGGGCAGGTGCCAGGAATGCCCCCGGCTGCCTGGCACACTCAGGTGTCTTCGGCGTGCAGAGCACGGAGCATTTGGGAGCGTTCTTGGAGCTGTGCTAAAACAGAGTCGTCTCCCGGGGGAGGCCTCCACCTCTCCCACAGTCTCCGCAGCCTGCAGCATAGCGGCTGGCATCGGCCTCCTGACGGCTCCCGTGTTTGCACGGCATCCAGGATCAGGACGGTCTGAGCAGCCAGGCAGCGGATCGAGGGCCTGCCGTCCTCTAGCACCTCTTGGAGGACTGAGACAGACAGAAACAGAGCAGACATCAAGGCCAGGGAGCTGCAGAGAGCCCCAGCCTGCCCTGCCCTGCCCACAGGGCTGCCCCCACCCCTGCTCTTGTTTGGGCCAAGCGGGAGCAGGGGCATCCGCTGGAAATCACTGCTCACAAAGGCCCAAACTCCCCCACAGTACCCCACAATGTCTGCCTTCCACGCGGGGAGACAGAGCGCTCCTCGCCTGAGGCAGGCCAGGCAAGGCGAGCACAGCTCCCAGCTCTTTCCTCACCCCGCTCCAGCCCCGCATGACCCAGCGCTGCCCTCACTCACAAGTGCGGATGGCGGCGACTTTCTCTGCGCTCCTGTTCCTCATGTGCTGCGCGGCGAGCCCTAGGCACACACGGCCCATCACACCTCGTGGCCCCAGCAGCACAGCTCCCATCCAGCCCTGCCACTCTGGCCACGCGCCCTCCTCCCCTTGGGCAGGGCTGGGCCCGCCGTGGTCCCTGAGGCGCAGCACCCATGCAGGGCCTGGGGGGCTGAATGAGGCTCCCACCAGCCCCCAACATCGCCAGCCCTGCCTCGGCGGCCATCACTCCCAGCGCGACCAAGGAACTCTGGGACAGAGAGGGGTCCCGCGCGTTGTGGCTCACCTATGAACCTCACGGCCAACTCCCGCAAGGCCGCCTGCGGGCTCTCCAGGTACGGCAGGCTCTGGCAGAGGTACTTTTCTGCCCTGCTCCTGTCCTGCCCCAGCTGGAGAGAGCACAAGGCCACACGGTTGAGGCAGACCCTCGCCGGGCAGCCCAGCCGCTGCCTCCTGCCAGGGCCAGCCTCCCCCTTCCTCCCCTCCCAGGACACTCAGCGCCCCCTGACAGGAGCCGTGGGATGCTAAGCTTCAGGGGCAGCAGAGGGCAAAGGGTGGCCTGGCGGCGCTGAGAACCTCCGCACCCTGCTGCCAAGGCCCAGCCAGGCCTGGAGCCCCCGCAGCATCCTGGGGCTCCGTGCGGGCAAAGGGCACCGCTCCCGCGCCCCTCTGGGCCTGGGGGTCGGCGGAAAGGGAGCGTGCGTGCAGCTCCAGCCTGCGGGCTTGGGAGGTGGGGCTGCAGCAGTGCGGGAAGGGCACAGGCACCCCACGCATGGGCCTCTGGCCTCCTCCAGCTGGCTCCCAGGGGCTCTGCGGTTGTCCTTACCAGGCACTCGCCAATCCTCCAGGTCTGCAGCGTCTGCGTCAGGTACCAGAGCTGGTTCCACCTGAGGAACTGTGCTGCTCCCAGGAGGGTTTCCTGCGAGGCCTGCAGAGGAGCAGTGCTGAGGGGAGACATGGCCTGCGGCGGGCCAGGGGAACCAGTGCCCTGCCTCCCCTGCCTGTGCCCGCAGAGCTGTCCCTGGCCCCTGACAGCCTGCGCTCTCTCTGCCTCAGCACGCAGAGGTGGCCATGGGCACCAGCACGCGGGGCAGCAGAGACAGCAGCTCACCCACAGGCTGCCACTGTCACCCTCCCTGCATCCCTGGGCAGGGCAGAAATGCACACCTGAGCCACACTGGGGGCCTGGTCACTCAGGTGGAAGAAGAGCAGGAGAAGGCTCCTCTGCACATGCTTCTTCAGGCACCGCTTGTATTTGCCCACCACAGTCTCCATGAGGGCTTTGAAGAGGCGCAGGGCATGCTTGCGCACCCGGCTGGACTCCTGGTGGGAGGCAGGCAGGGGGAAGGGCAGGACCTCATTCCCCCAGGAGATGGGGGGGGGGGGGGGGGCTGCAGCCAGGTCACACGGGCCCCAGCACCAGGCAAGGCAGCACAGCGCATTGCCAGCCCGTGCCACGGCCCCGCAGTGCGGAGCTTCTCTAAGCCTGGTCGCGCTCACACCAGGCAGCAGCCAGCTAGGCAGGAGAGCAGCTACCGCAGACCATGCAGGGAGGAGGAGGCAAGGCTGCCCTGCGCATCCGCTCCTGGCCACTGAGGCCCTGCGGCAGGCTTTGCCGGCACGGCTCGGCAAGCGGCAAGCGGCAAGCGGCAAGCGGCAAGCGGCAAGCGGCAGGCACCGGCTGAGCAGGCACCGGCTGGGCTCTCAGAGCAAGCGTTGGCCTGTGCCTGCTGTGTGCAGGGGTTGGGCTGAGCACACAGCAGCCAGGTCCCAGGGTGGGGACCCTGACCTCCCCAGGGGCTCAACTGGCAAGGGAGAAGCTGTGGGGCGGTGGAGGCCAGCAGACAGCCCCCGGGGAGCACCGAGGGGCCCGGGTGGAGGAGGTCCTGCCAGAGGGCTGCGCTCGCAGGGCTGGACGGAGGCCACGTTGGCATTGCAGAGTGGCCACGTGCAGGGCGCCGGCTCCCACACCAGACGTGCATACGTACATCATCCAAGAGCGGCAGGAGCTTCTCTGCCAGCTGCAGAGCCACGGGGCCGGCCCGCTCCCTCTCCATGTGGCACAGCACGTTGCCCAGGATGCACAGGGCCTTCACGTTGACCTCCCGGTCGGCATCGTGCAGGCGCTCCATCACCTCTGGCAGCAGGCCCTGCAGTTTTCTGGCCTGCAGGAAACCCCCAACTTCCTTGTGGCCAAGCCATGGAAAAGGCCTTGGCACAAAGGCTTGCAGCAACAAAGGCCAAGCCTTTGGCGTTACCCACCGCCCCCTGCCTAGCCGCAGGCTGTCGACACGGCTTTGCCCTGCTGCCCCTGCTCACCATGTCAGGGCTCTCCGAGAGCACAAGGAGGCCTCGCAGCACCAGCCCGCGCATGACCAGGCGCCCAGTCCTCAGGTGCCTTTCGAAGAGGTGCAGCACACGCTCGTCCACGGCGGTGGAAAACTCAGAGCAGTTCAGCAGCTGAAACGCGCACAGCAGAGTGAGAGCCTGGCAGCGCTGGCAGGACTGGCCGCAGCGGACAGCCGCTGAGCGCTCTGCTCAGCCAGCCCTGGCCAAGGCCCCAGAGGCAGGCAGCGTGCAGCCAGCAGCCAGCAGGCACTGTGCAGGGCCCACAGGGCACCACGGCACACGGCACAGCTTCCCTCGCTACTCCTCCCGCCTCTGGCCCAGCTGCAGCCCCTCGGCCTCCTGCCTTGGAGAAGCTGAATGCAGAGCTCTGGCATGGAGGGTGCATGAAATGCAGGAGCTTGGGAGTGTCAGCCCAGCAGAAAGGGCCGCTCTGTGGGAAGGGGCCAAGCCGGGCCGTATGCAGAGGAGGGCCGGCACCTCCCCAGCTTCCCCGCCTCCTGTCCTGTTCCTTCCTGCCGCTGCCAGAGCGGAGTGGTTCCCGGCACGTCAGGGAAGCCCTGCGCGCCCTCAGGCCCACCTCAGTCAAGAAGGCCATGGAGGGGATTTCCCGCTGTGCATCCCTCGTGCTGAGAACCCGGAGCAGGTGGTGGAAGATCCAGTGGCACTCCTTTGTGGCGGTGGTCCTCAGCTGCCTGGCAGGGGGGAGAAGAGCCTGTGGGCCCTGAGGCCAGGCAGGCAAACCTGGGCCGGGCCTGCCACGCCATGTCTAGCCATTCTGGCAGGGACCAGCACACGCAGAGCAAGTGCGCGGCTGTACTCTGCCCCAGCAGCCAGAGGCATTTGCGCGTGGACGGGCGGGCTTTCCTCACCGCACCGCTCCAGGAGGAAGCCTGTGTCTGACTCTGTTGCGTGCATCTTGGCAGTTGGCCGGCAAAATGCCCTTCCTCCTCTGCAGCCATGTCCTTCCCACACATCCCTCCCACTTTGGACTCCCATGGCCGGGGCTCTTCCCAGGTGCCTCTGGCCATGCTGCGCCCTTCCCGCTCTTTGGCCACACAGCTCGTGAGCAGGCTTGCAGGGGCCTGCGGTCGCCCTGCATGCGGACAGGCAGACAGGGCTCTTACCTGGCCAGCAAAGTGATGCCTTGGTGGTGGCTCTCTGCGCAGACAAGCATGTCCCATCCGCCCTTCCTCTGCAGGACGCCAACCTGATCCCCATAGCCTGCCCAGTGCAGCAGGGCTTGCAGGGCCTGCAGAGCGGACCTGCAGGCAGAGCAAGGCACCGGTCATGCACAAAGCCCTGCTCCTGGCTCCGGAGCAGGGGGAGAGATGGGGGACTCAGAAGCCGCACCTGGCGCGGCTGCTTATGGGGCTGCATTTGTCCTCCTCGACACCTGGCTCGAAGAAGGCCTCGGCGTCCTGCAGCGCAGCCTCCGTGGCAAACGAGATTTGGAAGAGCAGAGCCACGCAGAGCATGGGGAACAAGGCCTTCCCCTGCTGCAAGGTGGGCTGCAGGAGGATCTCGCGCAGGGCCCTGGTTGCCTGCAGAAACACCCACGAGACGGCTGTCACTGCGGACATCTGCCAGGGGCACCGCTCGAGGAGCCCTTGCGGGGAGGCAGAGCGCGGCTCCGGCACTGTGGGCAGCCAAGGCAAAGGCAGATGGGCGGGGTGGGGGGGGGGGCGGGGCACGCGCAGGCTGCCTGGTCTGGGGCAAGTGGCAGCGGGTCTCTGGGCCCTGCCCAGGGCACTAGGAGCCTTTGTGGCTGAGAGCGAGGGTGGTGCCAGCACAGCTCAGGGATGCGGCAGGCTGTCCTGGGCTGCCTAACCCAAGCCTTGTACGTTGCTCAGGCCACAACTGCCTCTGCCCCGCTCTGCCCCAGCCGCAGGCCCTGCCCCAGCCGCAGGCCCTGCTGCTGCTCTGGCTTTCCAGCCTGCTCAGTGAAGCAGGCGGATGCAGGAAGAGGGAGGAGAGGCAGCCTGCGGGCAGGGGCAGGCTGCGTGCGTGTGCACTGAAGGGCCCAAGCAGCGCTGGGCAGTCATGTGTGGCTCACACAGCAGATGCAAGATGCTGGACAGGGCCCCACTGGCCGTGTGGCAGGGGCACTGTGTGTGGGGGGCCCAGGGGAGGGCATGGGTTGGGGGTGGACTGGGAGGGTGGCCAGGGAGGGTGGCGGGCACCCGGCCTCTTGCCCCAGAGAGGGGAGCGCAGCCCTGGGGGGGAGCGACGTCTTATGCAGGAACTCACAGCCAGGGGCACGACGTGAGGTTCGTCGCTGACAAAGCAGACGCGCCTGCCCTGGCCCCTTCCCTGCAGCACAAAGAGCAGCTCCAGCAGGACCTTCTCGGCCGTCGCGGGCTGGGAGACCATCTCTCGCCACATGTCCGCGGCAACACTGCGGGCCCCGAGCGCTCGGTCAGTGGGGCCCCCCGAGCCGTAGCACTGGGGCCTGGGCTGTCCGTCAGCCCTGCCCTGCCCACTCCCCCTCTCCAGGAGCCCAAAGAGCCCTGGGCGGGCAGGCAGGAGATGGTTGAGCCCACCGCCCTGTGTGCACGGTAGGAGCACAGCAGCTGGTCTGCCCCTCAGGGTGTCCTGCAACTCTGCCTGGCTTCAGCAGCCGCAGGCTCTCGGGGCCCTTCTGCCCAGGTGCTATTAGCCCTCAAGGCTGGCGGCCCCGTACCTGTCGCAAGGCACAGAGGCTGCCAGCAGGCTCCTCACTGCCTTGTCAGGGTAGAGGCAGGTCAGCTGGAGAAGGGTGCCAAGCAGGACGTGCCGGGCCCACTGATCGCTGATGTGCAGCAGGTTCTCATAGATGCAGCTCACGACGCGGGACACCTGGAGGGGGTATGGCTGAGAGCGGGGCTGCTGCAGGATGGCCGCAGTTTCTTCCGCTGCCTTGGCTGTCTGTTTCCCTTCCCATCCCGCTTGGCTGCACTCCAATGGAGTCAGAGCCAGGCAGCCCTGGATTTGCGGAGGAACAACCCCCACCCGCCGCCCAGAGCCCAGAGCCCGGAGGCCAGGGCACGCCAGCCGCAGCATGCTTACGTGCTGCAGCCGGGAGGCAGAGTGTCTCATGGCCAGAGCCAGCATGCGGGCAGCCGCCGTGGTGTCGTAGGCGCTGGAGTCTCTCATGCCCTCGATGGCCGTGAGGAGGACCTCGGTCATCTCGGAGGGGGAGAGGTATTTCCCAAAGATCTGGGGGAGGAAGGAGGGGAGGGAAGACACAGTGCCCTGAGCGCCGCCCCGGGGCTGCTTGTTTGCGGCGGGAGAAGAGCTCTGCAGAGCGAGACGTGGGGCAGAGCTGGGAGAGTGGCAGCAAGAGAGCGGGGAGCAGGGGCCCTGCCAGGCTGGCCGATGGCCTCGGGGACGATGTGGCCAGAGGGCCTTTGCGGCCCACTAGGCAGATAGTGGGAGTCCCGGTGCCCCTGTGCTGGCCCTGCTGTGCCCTGAGAGGAGCCTCTTGCCTGCCCAGGCACAGTGGGAGCCCCCTGCGTGGGGCCTGTGAGGCTCTTGCAGCCAGCCACACTGATCACTGGCTGCTGGGCTCTGACCAAGCCCTCTGCCTGCCCGGGGCCATGTGGCCCAGCAAGGGAGGAGCTCCTTACCATGGTGGCGTCGCTGGCGCTCTTGGACCAGGAGAGCCAGAAGGTCTCGGCTTCCCAGTCCCCCTGGAGCCGAGGATGCTCTGCACTGTCCTCTGAAGGCTTCCCACCTGGGCAGGAGGGAAAACACAGCAGCGCAGTCAGTGGGGAAGATGGAGAGAATGCGATGGCAGCCTGAAGGCATCAGGCAGAAACCTGGCTGCCAGAGGAAAAGGCAGCCCTTTGCCTGTGGCCCGGGCTGAGGCAGCACGGCGGCTTACCTGTGCCCATGTCTCAGGGGTTTCTGCTCCTTCCTCTGGCTGAGGAGAGCAGCCGAGGTGACGGGGAGGGGGGGAAGGGATCTCGCCTGCCCTTGCTGGCGTGTGGGTGTGTGGCAGGGCCCAGCCCGCTCTGGCTTCTCTTACTCTCTCGCTGCAGGAGGAAGCTGCCGAGGTGGCAAAGAGCGTCGGCAGCCCCACGCCTGGTGTCCTCGTCCTCATCGTTGCAGCACAGTCTGAGACATGCCACCAGCTGCCCCAGCATCTGGAAATGCTCCGTCCCCAAGGCAGCAGGGCTGGCGCACGCTCCTCCGCTGGGGCCGCAGCCCTGGGGAGGGAGGAAGGGCTGGTAGCAGGGCTGACGGGAGCCACTGGTGCCAAAGCCCTGAACCCAGGCATGGGCCCCGTGCTGGTGCCCGAGGGAGCCAGAGCGCAGGAGGCGTCTGCCCAAGCCAGAGCGCAGGAGGCGTCTGCCCAGCCCTGCTCCAACTGCTGCCAATTAGCTGCAGCGCTGCGGGTCCCAGCCTGCCCACCCCTGCACCCTGCCAGCTCTTCTGCCCAGGCGAGGGGCAACGGCCCCTGCTGCCGAGCAGCCCCGACCCAGCAGCCAGCAGCCGTGGCACGGCCAGGAGCAGGCAGCCTCCCTGCACAGCCCTTGGAAGGCAATGGGACTTAATGTAGGCGGAGGAGTAAAAGACAACTGTCGCCAGGAAGGGCAGCCTCCCGGGCAGCCCCCGTGGTCCTCCCCTCCTCTCCTCTGCTGCTTCTGCTGCCTTGCCTTGCTCCGCAGCCCACAGCCTGGGCTCCTCTGCTCCAGCACCCAGCACCTAGCCCCCTTCTCAGCTCCTCTGCCTTCTCTCCTGGCCGCCGCAGCCCACCTCTGCCACTAACCAGCTCCAGGGGCCCCTCACCTCCCAGAGCGACGAGCTGGCCAGGAGTTTGCTTAGCTGCGCAACCTGGCCCACGGCCCTCTCCCGCTCAGCTGCCCGCTGAGACGCTGTGAAAGGCAGCAGGACCTGGCAGGAGAAAAGCTGCTGGTCAGCCCGCCAACGTGACAGCTGCTCCCACAGTGGCAGCTCTGCCCAGCGCCTGGCAGGCTTTGCAGTGGCCGTCAAGGCAGCCTGTCAAGTGGCGCAAAGCCCCAAACAGGGCTCCTGCCCCAAGGGTCCCCGGCTGGCTGTGCCTGCCCAGGGACGCAGCTGCACCCCATGCCCATGGCAGCCTCTGCTCCTTGGCCTGCCCTCCTCCAAAAACCACCCCATGGCCCCTGGGCAGGAGCACAGGGCTCTGGGGCAGCCAGCCGCTGGGGCCTGCAGTGAGGGCTCCGGATCTGGGCCGTTGGGAAGCCCAAATTACAAAGCTCCAGGCCTGGGCCCCCCTTGCAGGCCAGGCGGGGCCCTGCGCTGCTCTGCCCTGCTCAGATCTGGGGAGGACGCAGCAGGCCAAGGAGGCGCTGGAGCAGCAGTGCCGCCCGCCAGGTGCTGGGGGCCTGGCAAGGAGAGTCCAAGTCCTGCCTCTGCTTTGGCGCCAAGGGAGGTTTGGGGGGTGGCTGGCAGGCAGGGGCCGTGGGCAAGGCTCTGCCTGTGCATTGCACGAGGCTGGAGACATGGACTCTGAGAGCAGCCAGCAGACCCTGGGCTCCGCAAAGAGCGCGGGGGAGACCCCCTCTGCTCTCCGAGAGAGGCTGCCTGCCTGCAGCGTGCCTGGTGCTCTCCGTGGCTGGTGTGCATTCGAGGCGTCCCTTGCCCTCGGGGCGAGGGGCAGCCCCGCGAGAGCCCCGCTCTTTGCCGGTGCCGCACCTGCAAGATGCGCTGCAGCTCCAGCAGGCTCCCTGCGTGGGCACTGAATACCAGCTCCTGCAGCATGCTGTGCAGAGCCTCCAGAACCTGCAATGAGGACAGAGGCTGTGGCAGTGCTCCAGCAGTGCCTCCGACCCACAGGACACTGCCTTGATCGCCTCCTGCCGGGGCTGCCAGGGACACCACGCTGCCCTGCAGCACCCAGGCAGAGGCCTCGAGGCAGGAGAGGGGCCGCAGGTGGAGCAGCCCGTGGCCACTGCCCCAGGCCCAACACTGGGGCAGGCCAAGAAGGGCTGAGGGAGGGAAAACAAAGACAAGGATCTTGCCCTGCCTTGCCTGGCACGGCCACCTCTCAGCACAGGGCAAGCTGCGACAAGCACGCAAGCATCAGCGGCTCTCCAGAGCTCCGCCAGGCAGCACTTACCTGGGCATAGAGAAGAGCCTCCGTGCTCTCCATGTCCTCCCTTGGAGGGAAGGAGAAGATGCTGGAGACGCAGGCGTGGAGGAGGCTGTTGGTGTGGCTGTCCTCCAGCACTGGCCTCACTTTGCTGCCGGGAGAGAGGAGCACCCATTGGACACAGGGCTGGCAGCACAGCCCTGCTGCCCCAGCAATGGGGAGGCATCTGTTGCGGAGGGCGAGTTCAGAGCGGCCCTGGGAGCGGTGGGGGAGCCCTGTGGGCAGCCTCCTCCTCCTGCAGGGACACTGGCCCAGGGAGAGAGACCAGTGCTGGCCAGGGGAGAAGCATGCCCTCTCCTCCTGCTGCCTCCCGCTTGCGGGGGGAAAAGGCTGCAACACCCTGCGGAGCCCCAGGGACCGCTCCCTCTGCCTTCCTGTCTGCCCCGGGGTTGGGCCCAGAGCAGGGCAGAGCAGAGGCCCAGCACATAGCACCATCGCACTCCGCCCAGCGTGGGGCATGCCTTCGAGCCAGGCCCAGCGCGGTTGGCACTGAGCTAGGGGGAAGTTGGGGCTAAGCCAAGGCATGGGGCAGGTACCTCATGGCGGTGATGGCGAGCAGGGCTTGCTGCCGCACTGCTATGCCCTGCGCGTCGCGGGGCTCCTCTTCCAACAGCACCTGGGCAGCACAACCAGCATGGCCCATGGCCACTGCCAGCACCCAGCCAGGGGTCTGCTGGGTGGCCAGAGCCCCTGGGCCCCCATCCCACCACTGGCACCCAGCGCAGCCCCTCGCTGCAGAGCTCCCAGCTCACAGGGCATCCCAGCGGCCCCCAAATCCCTCCGCAGGAGAGCTCTGTGTCCACAAGGGCCTGCCCCAGCCCTCTGCGTGCCCAGGGGCCCCAGCCCTGCTCTCACTGGGCTCTCAGGGCCGTGCTGCTCTTGCCCCCTCCTACCGACGGCCTCACCTTGATCTCCTCTGCCAGGGCAGCTTTGCTGCACAGGTCGGACCCGTCTCCCCCCAGGGCCTCGGTGCCCGCACCTTTGCAGAGGCTACAGATGGAGGCCAGAAACTGCAGCTTCTGGGCCTCTTCCTGAAGGCAAGGGACGAGAGAGCCAAGCGGGGAGCGTGAGAGGGGTGAGGCATGGCCTGCAGGGCCAGAGCAGTGGAGGGGGGCCGTGAGGTGGTGGGCGTTGGTGGGGAGCAGCTGTGCACAGCCAGCAGCCCTGCAGCAGCTGCAGAGCAGGCAGCAGCCACGGAGGGACCCGGCCAGGAGATGCCCGGCGGGGCCCAGCTGGCAATATCTGCAGGTACCTTCTCGGTGGCCCTGAGAAAGGCCTGGATGTGCTGCCGGGCTTCCTGCTCCTCTTGCTGCCAAGTCAGGTCGCTGGCGGCAGAGAAACCTGGCTCTGATAAACACAGAGAGTAGGGAGAGCTGCTGGAGCTGGGAGCAGGCATTAGAGAGCGGGGGAAGAGCTGTGGCCGCTGCCCCGCCCCGGGCCTGCTCCCACGTTCCCAGCAAGGCCCGGGTCGGGGGCTGGCACGGGGCCTTGCTGCCCCATTTGCCCCGTTCTTGTCAGGGCCAGGAGGTGGCCAGCACACGGGGTGCGATGCTGGAGCCCAGCGAGGGAGGGCAAAGCCGCGGGCGGCTGTGCTGAGATGAGCAAGTGGCTGGCAGCCAGGCAGGACAGGCCCCAGGCCCCAGGCCCCCGGCCGCAGGCCCCAGACCCCAGGCCCCAGCACGGCTGGCCCTTGCTGCCTGAGCTGCCTCTGCCAGCCTGTCCCTGGGAGCAGGAGCTGGAGGCCCCTCTGCTCCACTCGCTCCCTGGGCATGCTGTGCCGGGGCTGGCTCCGGAGCCCAGCGCCGGGCCCACCATGGCTCCAGGTGCCTGGGAAGGCCAGCTCCAGCGTGCCGGGGAGACGGGCACCCGGTGCGGAGCCCGGTGCGCTCAGAGCCGCCAGCTCTGCCAGCCCAGTGGGCTCCACTCACCCAGCCCCTGTGCCTGGGGCTCTCTGAGGCGGTCCAGCTGGTGCTGAGAGCTGCCCCAGCCAGGGGCTTGGGGCTGCTCCCAGGCCACCCTGGGGGTGCTGGGCGGTCTCCTCGCCATCCTGTGGGGAGGAGGAAAGATACTGTGAGGTGGGCATGCGGGAGCCTGCGGTTTGGCCTGGCCCCATGGCAACGCTGCCGGCGTGGGGAGGCCGCAGGGCTGCGGGAGCCAGCAGCGGGTCATGGGGGGAAAGCCATGGGCCACGGTGTTTCCAGAAGCAGTAAGTGCCCGGGAAAAGGGGGCTGGCTGCAGCCTGGAAAGACGGCCAACATCCAACTGGACTTGGCAGCAGATGGCACTGGAGAAGTCGGAGCGTGTGGCTGCGATGTCCCCAAGCGACAACCTTGGCTCTGACCAAGGGCCCGCGGCAGCCGAGGGCTCGCCTTGTGCCACGGCCCCAGCAGAGCCGCACAGCCCCGTCCCTCTCACCTGGCTCAGGAGCCGAGGAGGCGGCAGGAAAGAGCAGAGCTCCTCACGGCTGCCTGGAGGCGGCAGGGAAAGACTTGGCCTGAGCTCGGGGTGCTCCTCAGCGAGATCCTGCTGCTCAGGCCCTAGGCCTGTTCCCGTCCCCCGGGACAATGAGGGGCTGAGGCTGTGCCCGCACCTGGCAGCGTGTCACAATGGGCCCTGCCCGGGGGCTGGTGCCAGGAAGGGCAGCTGGCCCCTGGGAGGGGCCCGCGGGGATCGCCCACTGAGGGGAACACCTCATTATCCCCACCTCCCAACAGGAATCAATGGGCTTCACAGCAACCACATGTTCTCCAAGGCAGAGAAGAAAAGCACAGCAAGAAAACCCCTGGGAGGCCAGAGCAAAGCCGGCCCTCCACACATGGGCTCCCAAAGAGGGAGGGTGGTTAGCACGGTTGTGAGCTGCGACATGCTGCTCTCCCACGTTCTCGCTCGGGGCCTTTATTAGAGAGGAGGTAAGCCTAGAACAGCGAGGGGAAGATGCAGGCTGAGTGACACAGGACGTGTGGAGAGAAAAGGGCCAAATCATCCTGGAGGCAGACGATCCTCCCTTCCTTGAGCGTCCCCGTCCTCCTCCGTGTCGCCTCTGGGCTCTGAGGGATGGCAAGTGAGGGCAGAAGGGATGGCAAGTTACCAGCAGCAAGCAGGCTGGGTGTCCCTCAGAGCAAAGAGGCAGCGACCTCTCAGGGCCAGGGTCACGGCCTTGTGCCGAGGGCTTTCCACTGCTGGAAAGCAGGAAGTATCTGTGGTCCTCTGCCCAGCCTGCAGGATCTCTGCAGCCACCACAAGCGTTGCTGTTGTCTTTGCTCGGTCATACGGGTGTAGTCTCACCAACAGCCACAGAGGTGGCCCTCCTCACCTCACCAAGGTGAGGTAGCCCAGCAGCTACAGCAGGAGCACCTGCAGCCCTGCCTGAGCTCTGAGCGCTACAGAAGCGGCTCTGTTCGCCAGGCTCCCCGTTTCCCAGCAGGTGCTTGGAGTGCAGCTCCTCCCGCAGCCACAGAAGCCAAGGAGCCCAGGCCACAGCTCTTGCAAACAGCCAGCACGCGCTCCCAAAAGTCAGCCAGAAAGAGCCCCGCTCTCTCTCCTCCCTTTCTCCAAGCTCCCGCTCCAGGCTTCTGGCGATCTTTTCAGCCCAGCGTGTTCAGCTTCTCTTTTCCCCTGCACACCTGAGCTGCGCGTTTCCTCCCAGAGCTGCGAGCGCAGCCGGGCAGGCAACCTTGCCAGGCACTTCAGTCCTAGCCCAGTTTGCGGGCACCCAAAAGCGGCAGGCATCTCCGCCACTCCAGACAAGTGTAGCCTGTGCACTGCAGTGCGCTGAGCAGCAGGCCACAAAGGTTGCCAGCAGCACGCACAGCGCCCGCAAAGGGGCAAACCTGAGTGACCCGGCCTTGGTAGCAGAACCCAAATGTGGAGCAAATGAGCTCCTGTGTGGCTCCCTCGTGGCGACCCGCACAGGCCCTCCATCCCACACCCACAGCTAGGGGCCAGCAGAGCAGCAGCAGCAGAGCAGCTGCGCGGCTTCTGGGCCACTGGTGGAAATGAGCTGGGAGGGATGTGGCAGGTCCTTGCGCATCGTCGCGCATGGCAGGGTGCCCAAGGGGGCGTGCAGCCAAGGCGGGCAGGAGCTGGGCCCCTTCCGGCAAGCGGGGCCACAAGCGACACCACCGGAGTGACGCAGGCACGCGTCACCTGCCTGCGCTGGACCCCTCTGGCACTCGAGCCGAGCCTGCCAACCACACCGACGTGTTCCTGCCCCGGAAGTCCTGGGCCAGTCATGCGAGCATTCAGAACAAGCCTCCGTGGGGGAACGGGCATGGCATGAACGGGGAAATGACGAGGCAGCAATGCAGGAAACAAAAACACAGGCCGTCTCATTAGCGGGGATGTTCTGCATTGGAGATGAGCTTGTCAGGGGACGGCCACCTCTGCAAAGCGGGCCTCTGCGCCTGAGGCAGTGCAGGACCAGGAGAAAAGGCAGCCCGAGTCCTCCCTCTCTCACCCACTTCTCCCGCAGCCTCCTCCTTGGCAAGCAGGCGAGTCTGAAGCCCTTTTGCCTCCAAGGGAAGGTCTTGCTCAGAGAGCAGCTGGGGCTTGGCTGAGGTGGCTTGTGGGTTAGAGGCTAGGCAGGAGCCTTCTTGGGCCTGCTTGCTCTTTGCAGGCCCTTGGCAGCACGAGGCAAAGGCGGCCGTGTGCCTGTGCCCTGCACGGCCTCCAGCTCCCGGCCCGCCAGGCGCCTTGGCTCCCTCGTGGCAGGGTGCCGGGCTGCTCCTCACACAACCCCCTGCTCTGCTTCCTCCCTGCCCTCCCTCCCAGGTGCCCCTCCAGCCACCAGGCATGTCCTGCTACGACCAGTGCCTGCCACGCCGGCCCTGTGGCCCCACTCCGCTGGCCAACAGCTGCCACGAGCCCTGGCTCACGCAGTGCCAGAACTCCACCGCTGTCATCCAGCCCTCTGCCGTGGTGCTGAGCCTGCCCGGCCCATCCTCAGCTCCTGCCCGCAAAACACCGTCGTGGCATCCTCCACCTCCACTGCTCTTGGCAGCATCCTCAGCTGCCACGGAGTCCCCATCACCTCCGCGTGCTGTGACCTCTCCAGCATCTCTAGGCGCTACTGTGGCACAACGTGCCCCCCCTGCTAAGGCCGCTGCCAACACGCCCGGATAAGCCACCCCTCCTACCCAACCCCGCCCCGGCCCCCAGCCCCCGGCCCCCGGCCCCCACCGCAACTCAGACCACCAAAGCGGACGCACAACGCAGCTTCGGGCCGTTGCTGGCAGAACAACCTGACCAGCCTTGCCTCCTCCTGCAACGGCTGGCTGGAAAGGGCCAGCCTGGGCTCCCTGAAAACATGGCCAATGCCCAGCTTGCCCTTCTTCCACTCTTTTCCTTCTCCCCCTTGCCTGTGTTGCCTTCTGCTGCCCTGGGCCCTGCTCTGCACCCCCGCAAAGCCTGGCTGGGGGCAACTTCTGGCTGCTCTTCTGCTGAGAGGCAGGCCACTGGCACCCTGCGGCAACCCTAGTGTGGTCCCGCTGAGAGGGGGCAGCCTCTCAGCTGCCCTCAGCTGCCAGTGATCCGTGGCAATTTCTTGTTACACCTCTAGCCTCAGCTGAAGGGAGAGATTACAGCGCTTGCGCTCCCCAAGCATCCATGCTCTGCTGGCTGCAGAGGAGCAACTCCTGAGGCAACGCTGGGCTCAGGTGAGCGCTCAGGCACGCGAGGCCCCCCCCCGTGGACCAGGCAAGAGTGCCTTCACGAGCCTCCTGCCCATGTTTCAGGGCACAGCCCCCTTCTGCAGCCTCATCCCGCCCAGCGTCATCGCTCCGGGCACTGGCCACCTTCTTGCCATGCCCAGAGACCAAGGCCTCACCTCTTCCCCCACCGACACCTGCAGCCCTGGCACTGGCAGGAGTTGCCTGGCCCCAAGCAGCTGCAGCTCCTCACGCTGCCCATGTGCCCCAGCAGCTCCCTCTCTCTCTACTTGTCCCCCGGGGCAGTCCCAGGGCCTGAGCACCAGTACTGCCCTGGGAACACATGCTGGCACAAGGCAGTCACCACCCCAAACATAGGGCACACGCTGCAGTCTCCCCACCTGGCACCACGCAGCCCCGGGGAGCCCTGAGGCCTGCTGAGAGGCAGAAAAACCCAAAGCACATCTACGATGCCTGGAAGTCTTTCCCAGAGGAGCCTGTCCTTCACCTCATCGCACAGCACGGCCTGCACCCTTACCCCATGGGGCAGCAGAAGGTGGCCTGCGCACGCCGGCTGGTGCAGGGGTATTGGACAGGCAGCTCTGCCGGCACCGACGATGCAGGGCCGGGTGGCACAGAGCTGCTGGGGCACATCCTGGGCCTTTGCATGGCCCATTTCTCTCGCTTGCCTTTGTCGCGCCAAAAGAAAAGACACCTGCACTCATGGGGGGAAAGGGCTGCTCTTTGCTGGGAGCACAACTACGAGGTGAACTTGTAGCACGAGGCCAGCGAGGGGAGGTGCCAGAGGGCGAGCAGTTATGCTGCAGGCAGGGGCAGGTGCCAGGAATGCCCCCGGCTGCCTGGCACACTCAGGTGTCTTCGGCGTGCAGAGCACGGAGCATTTGGGAGCGTTCTTGGAGCTGTGCTAAAACAGAGTCGTCTCCCGGGGGAGGCCTCCACCTCTCCCACAGTCTCCGCAGCCTGCAGCATAGCGGCTGGCATCGGCCTCCTGACGGCTCCCGTGTTTGCACGGCATCCAGGATCAGGACGGTCTGAGCAGCCAGGCAGCGGATCGAGGGCCTGCCGTCCTCTAGCACCTCTTGGAGGACTGAGACAGACAGAAACAGAGCAGACATCAAGGCCAGGGAGCTGCAGAGAGCCCCAGCCTGCCCTGCCCTGCCCACAGGGCTGCCCCCACCCCTGCTCTTGTTTGGGCCAAGCGGGAGCAGGGGCATCCGCTGGAAATCACTGCTCACAAAGGCCCAAACTCCCCCACAATGTCTGCCTTCCACGCGGGGAGACAGAGCGCTCCTCGCCTGAGGCAGGCCAGGCAAGGCGAGCACAGCTCCCAGCTCTTTCCTCACCCCGCTCCAGCCCCGCATGACCCAGCGCTGCCCTCACTCACAAGTGCGGATGGCGGCGACTTTCTCTGCGCTCCTGTTCCTCATGTGCTGCGCGGCGAGCCCTAGGCACACACGGCCCATCACACCTCGTGGCCCCAGCAGCACAGCTCCCATCCAGCCCTGCCACTCTGGCCACGCGCCCTCCTCCCCTTGGGCAGGGCTGGGCCCGCCGTGGTCCCTGAGGCGCAGCACCCATGCAGGGCCTGGGGGGCTGAATGAGGCTCCCACCAGCCCCCAACATCGCCAGCCCTGCCTCGGCGGCCATCACTCCCAGCGCGACCAAGGAACTCTGGGACAGAGAGGGGTCCCGCGCGTTGTGGCTCACCTATGAACCTCACGGCCAACTCCCGCAAGGCCGCCTGCGGGCTCTCCAGGTACGGCAGGCTCTGGCAGAGGTACTTTTCTGCCCTGCTCCTGTCCTGCCCCAGCTGGAGAGAGCACAAGGCCACACGGTTGAGGCAGACCCTCGCCGGGCAGCCCAGCCGCTGCCTCCTGCCAGGGCCAGCCTCCCCCTTCCTCCCCTCCCAGGACACTCAGCGCCCCCTGACAGGAGCCGTGGGATGCTAAGCTTCAGGGGCAGCAGAGGGCAAAGGGTGGCCTGGCGGCGCTGAGAACCTCCGCACCCTGCTGCCAAGGCCCAGCCAGGCCTGGAGCCCCCGCAGCATCCTGGGGCTCCGTGCGGGCAAAGGGCACCGCTCCCGCGCCCCTCTGGGCCTGGGGGTCGGCGGAAAGGGAGCGTGCGTGCAGCTCCAGCCTGCGGGCTTGGGAGGTGGGGCTGCAGCAGTGTGGGAAGGGCACAGGCACCCCACGCATGGGCCTCTGGCCTCCTCCAGCTGGCTCCCAGGGGCTCTGCGGTTGTCCTTACCAGGCACTCGCCAATCCTCCAGGTCTGCAGCGTCTGCGTCAGGTACCAGAGCTGGTTCCACCTGAGGAACTGTGCTGCTCCCAGGAGGGTTTCCTGCGAGGCCTGCAGAGGAGCAGTGCTGAGGGGAGACATGGCCTGCGGCGGGCCAGGGGAACCAGTGCCCTGCCTCCCCTGCCTGTGCCCGCAGAGCTGTCCCTGGCCCCTGACAGCCTGCGCTCTCTCTGCCTCAGCAGGCAGAGGTGGCCATGGGCACCAGCACGCGGGGCAGCAGAGACAGCAGCTCACCCACAGGCTGCCACTGTCACCCTCCCTGCATCCCTGGGCAGGGCAGAAATGCACACCTGAGCCACACTGGGGGCCTGGTCACTCAGGTGGAAGAAGAGCAGGAGAAGGCTCCTCTGCACATGCTTCTTCAGGCACCGCTTGTATTTGCCCACCACAGTCTCCATGAGGGCTTTGAAGAGGCGCAGGGCATGCTTGCGCACCCGGCTGGACTCCTGGTGGGAGGCAGGCAGGGGGAAGGGCAGGACCTCATTCCCCCAGGAGCTGGGGGGGGGCTGCAGCCAGGTCACACGGGCCCCAGCACCAGGCAAGGCAGCACAGCGCATTGCCAGCCCGTGCCACGGCCCCGCAGTGCGGAGCTTCTCTAAGCCTGGTCGCGCTCACACCAGGCAGCAGCCAGCTAGGCAGGAGAGCAGCTACCGCAGGCCATGCAGGGAGGAGGAGGCAAGGCTGCCCTGCGCATCCGCTCCTGGCCACTGAGGCCCTGCGGCAGGCTTTGCCGGCACGGCTCGGCAAGCGGCAAGCGGCAAGCGGCAAGCGGCAAGCGGCAAGCGGCAGGCACCGGCTGAGCAGGCACCGGCTGGGCTCTCAGAGCAAGCGTTGGCCTGTGCCTGCTGTGTGCAGGGGTTGGGCTGAGCACACAGCAGCCAGGTCCCAGGGTGGGGACCCTGACCTCCCCAGGGGCTCAACTGGCAAGGGAGAAGCTGTGGGGCGGTGGAGGCCAGCAGACAGCCCCCGGGGAGCACCGAGGGGCCCGGGTGGAGGAGGTCCTGCCAGAGGGCTGCGCTCGCAGGGCTGGACGGAGGCCACGTTGGCATTGCAGAGTGGCCACGTGCAGGGCGCCGGCTCCCGCACCAGACGTGCATACGTACATCATCCAAGAGCGGCAGGAGCTTCTCCGCCAGCTGCAGAGCCACGGGGCCGGCCCGCTCCCTCTCCATGTGGCACAGCACGTTGCCCAGGATGCACAGGGCCTTCACGTTGACCTCCCGGTCGGCATCGTGCAGGCGCTCCATCACCTCTGGCAGCAGGCCCTGCAGTTTTCTGGCCTGCAGGAAACCCCCAACTTCCTTGTGGCCAAGCCATGGAAAAGGCCTTGGCACAAAGGCTTGCAGCAACAAAGGCCAAGCCTTTGGCGTTACCCACCGCCCCCTGCCTAGCCGCAGGCTGTCGACACGGCTTTGCCCTGCTGCCCCTGCTCACCATGTCAGGGCTCTCCGAGAGCACAAGGAGGCCTCGCAGCACCAGCCCGCGCATGACCAGGCGCCCAGTCCTCAGGTGCCTTTCGAAGAGGTGCAGCACACGCTCGTCCACGGCGGTGGAAAACTCAGAGCAGTTCAGCAGCTGAAACGCGCACAGCAGAGTGAGAGCCTGGCAGCGCTGGCAGGACTGGCCGCAGCGGACAGCCGCTGAGCGCTCTGCTCAGCCAGCCCTGGCCAAGGCCCCAGAGGCAGGCAGCGTGCAGCCAGCAGCCAGCAGGCACTGTGCAGGGCCCACAGGGCACCACGGCACACGGCACAGCTTCCCTCGCTACTCCTCCCGCCTCTGGCCCAGCTGCAGCCCCTCGGCCTCCTGCCTTGGAGAAGCTGAATGCAGAGCTCTGGCATGGAGGGTGCATGAAATGCAGGAGCTTGGGAGTGTCAGCCCAGCAGAAAGGGCCGCTCTGTGGGAAGGGGCCAAGCCGGGCCGTATGCAGAGGAGGGCCGGCACCTCCCCAGCTTCCCCGCCTCCTGTCCTGTTCCTTCCTGCCGCTGCCAGAGCGGAGTGGTTCCCGGCACGTCAGGGAAGCCCTGCGCGCCCTCAGGCCCACCTCAGTCAAGAAGGCCATGGAGGGGATTTCCCGCTGTGCATCCCTCGTGCTGAGAACCCGGAGCAGGTGGTGGAAGATCCAGTGGCACTCCTTTGTGGCGGTGGTCCTCAGCTGCCTGGCAGGGGGGAGAAGAGCCTGTGGGCCCTGAGGCCAGGCAGGCAAACCTGGGCCGGGCCTGCCACGCCATGTCTAGCCATTCTGGCAGGGACCAGCACACGCAGAGCAAGTGCGCGGCTGTACTCTGCCCCAGCAGCCAGAGGCATTTGCGCGTGGACGGGCGGGCTTTCCTCACCGCACCGCTCCAGGAGGAAGCCTGTGTCTGACTCTGTTGCGTGCATCTTGGCAGTTGGCCGGCAAAATGCCCTTCCTCCTCTGCAGCCATGTCCTTCCCACACATCCCTCCCACTTTGGACTCCCATGGCCGGGGCTCTTCCCAGGTGCCTCTGGCCATGCTGCGCCCTTCCCGCTCTTTGGCCACACAGCTCGTGAGCAGGCTTGCAGGGGCCTGCGGTCGCCCTGCATGCGGACAGGCAGACAGGGCTCTTACCTGGCCAGCAAAGTGATGCCTTGGTGGTGGCTCTCTGCGCAGACAAGCATGTCCCATCCGCCCTTCCTCTGCAGGACGCCAACCTGATCCCCATAGCCTGCCCAGTGCAGCAGGGCTTGCAGGGCCTGCAGAGCGGACCTGCAGGCAGAGCAAGGCACCGGTCATGCACAAAGCCCTGCTCCTGGCTCCGGAGCAGGGGGAGAGATGGGGGACTCAGAAGCCGCACCTGGCGCGGCTGCTTATGGGGCTGCATTTGTCCTCCTCGACACCTGGCTCGAAGAAGGCCTCGGCGTCCTGCAGCGCAGCCTCCGTGGCAAACGAGATTTGGAAGAGCAGAGCCACGCAGAGCATGGGGAACAAGGCCTTCCCCTGCTGCAAGGTGGGCTGCAGGAGGATCTCGCGCAGGGCCCTGGTTGCCTGCAGAAACACCCACGAGACGGCTGTCACTGCGGACATCTGCCAGGGGCACCGCTCGAGGAGCTCTTGCGGGGAGGCAGAGCGCGGCTCCGGCACTGTGGGCAGCCAAGGCAAAGGCAGATGGGCGGGGTGGAGGGTGGGGGCGGGGCACGCGCAGGCTGCCTGGTCTGGGGCAAGTGGCAGCGGGTCTCTGGGCCCTGCCCAGGGCACTAGGAGCCTTTGTGGCTGAGAGCGAGGGTGGTGCCAGCACAGCTCAGGGATGCGGCAGGCTGTCCTGGGCTGCCTAACCCAAGCCTTGTACGTTGCTCAGGCCACAACTGCCTCTGCCCCGCTCTGCCCCAGCCGCAGGCCCTGCCCCAGCCGCAGGCCCTGCTGCTGCTCTGGCTTTCCAGCCTGCTCAGTGAAGCAGGCGGATGCAGGAAGAGGGAGGAGAGGCAGCCTGCGGGCAGGGGCAGGCTGCGTGCGTGTGCACTGAAGGGCCCAAGCAGTGCTGGGCAGTCATGTGTGGCTCACACAGCAGATGCAAGATGCTGGACAGGGCCCCACTGGCCGTGTGGCAGGGGCACTGTGTGTGGGGGGCCCAGGGGAGGGCATGGGTTGGGGGTGGACTGGGAGGGTGGCCAGGGAGGGTGGCGGGCACCCGGCCTCTTGCCCCAGAGAGGGGAGCGCAGCCCTGGGGGGGAGCGACGTCTTATGCAGGAACTCACAGCCAGGGGCACGACGTGAGGTTCGTCGCTGACAAAGCAGACGCGCCTGCCCTGGCCCCTTCCCTGCAGCACAAAGAGCAGCTCCAGCAGGACCTTCTCGGCCGTCGCGGGCTGGGAGACCATCTCTCGCCACATGTCCGCGGCAACACTGCGGGCCCCGAGCGTTCGGTCAGTGGGGCCCCCCGAGCCGTAGCACTGGGGCCTGGGCTGTCCGTCAGCCCTGCCCTGCCCACTCCCCCTCTCCAGGAGCCCAAAGAGCCCTGGGCGGGCAGGCAGGAGATGGTTGAGCCCACCGCCCTGTGTGCACGGTGGGAGCACAGCAGCTGGTCTGCCCCTCAGGGTGTCCTGCAGCTCTGCCTGGCTTCAGCAGCCGCAGGCTCTCGGGGCCCTTCTGCCCAGGTGCTATTAGCCCTCAAGGCTGGCGGCCCCGTACCTGTCGCAAGGCACAGAGGCTGCCAGCAGGCTCCTCACTGCCTTGTCAGGGTAGAGGCAGGTCAGCTGGAGAAGGGTGCCAAGCAGGACGTGCCGGGCCCACTGATCGCTGATGTGCAGCAGGTTCTCATAGATGCAGCTCACGACGCGGGACACCTGGAGGGGGTATGGCTGAGAGCGGGGCTGCTGCAGGATGGCCGCAGTTTCTTCCGCTGCCTTGGCTGTCTGTTTCCCTTCCCATCCCGCTTGGCTGCACTCCAATGGAGTCAGAGCCAGGCAGCCCTGGATTTGCGGAGGAACAACCCCCCACCCGCCGCCCAGAGCCCAGAGCCCGGAGGCCAGGGCACGCCAGCCGCAGCATGCTTACGTGCTGCAGCCGGGAGGCAGAGTGTCTCATGGCCAGAGCCAGCATGCGGGCAGCCGCCGTGGTGTCGTAGGCGCTGGAGTCTCTCATGCCCTCGATGGCCGTGAGGAGGACCTCGGTCATCTCGGAGGGGGAGAGGTATTTCCCAAAGATCTGGGGGAGGAAGGAGGGGAGGGAAGACACAGTGCCCTGAGCGCCGCCCCGGGGCTGCTTGTTTGCGGCGGGAGAAGAGCTCTGCAGAGCGAGACGTGGGGCAGAGCTGGGAGAGTGGCAGCAAGAGAGCGGGGAGCAGGGGCCCTGCCAGGCTGGCCGATGGCCTCGGGGACGATGTGGCCAGAGGGCCTTTGCGGTGAGGCAGATAGTGGGAGTCCCGGTGCCCCTGTGCTGGCCCTGCTGTGCCCTGAGAGGAGCCTCTTGCCTGCCCAGGCACAGTGGGAGCCCCCTGCGTGGGGCCTGTGAGGCTCTTGCAGCCAGCCACACTGATCACTGGCTGCTGGGCTCTGACCAAGCCCTCTGCCTGCCCGGGGCCATGTGGCCCAGCAAGGGAGGAGCTCCTTACCATGGTGGCGTCGCTGGCGCTCTTGGACCAGGAGAGCCAGAAGGTCTCGGCTTCCCAGTCCCCCTGGAGCCGAGGATGCTCTGCACTGTCCTCTGAAGGCTTCCCACCTGGGCAGGAGGGAAAACACAGCAGCGCAGTCAGTGGGGAAGATGGAGAGAATGCGATGGCAGCCTGAAGGCATCAGGCAGAAACCTGGCTGCCAGAGGAAAAGGCAGCCCTTTGCCTGTGGCCCGGGCTGAGGCAGCACGGCGGCTTACCTGTGCCCATGTCTCAGGGGTTTCTGCTCCTTCCTCTGGCTGAGGAGAGCAGCCGAGGTGACGGGGAGGGGGGGAGGGGATCTCGCCTGCCCTTGCTGGCGTGTGGGTGTGTGGCAGGGCCCAGCCCGCTCTGGCTTCTCTTACTCTCTCGCTGCAGGAGGAAGCTGCCGAGGTGGCAAAGAGCGTCGGCAGCCCCACGCCTGGTGTCCTCGTCCTCATCGTTGCAGCACAGTCTGAGACGTGCCACCAGCTGCCCCAGCATCTGGAAATGCTCTGTCCCCAAGGCAGCAGGGCTGGCGCACGCTCCTCCGCTGGGGCCGCAGCCCTGGGGAGGGAGGAAGGGCTGGTAGCAGGGCTGACGGGAGCCACTGGTGCCAAAGCCCTGAACCCAGGCATGGGCCCCGTGCTGGTGCCCGAGGGAGCCAGAGCGCAGGAGGCGTCTGCCCAAGCCAGAGCGCAGGAGGCGTCTGCCCAGCCCTGCTCCAACTGCTGCCAATTAGCTGCAGCGCTGCGGGTCCCAGCCTGCCCACCCCTGCACCCTGCCAGCTCTTCTGCCCAGGCGAGGGGCAACGGCCCCTGCTGCCGAGCAGCCCCGACCCAGCAGCCAGCAGCCGTGGCACGGCCAGGAGCAGGCAGCCTCCCTGCACAGCCCTTGGAAGGCAATGGGACTTAATGTAGGCGGAGGAGTAAAAGACAACTGTCGCCAGGAAGGGCAGCCTCCCGGGCAGCCCCCGTGGTCCTCCCCTCCTCTCCTCTGCTGCTTCTGCTGCCTTGCCTTGCTCCGCAGCCCACAGCCTGGGCTCCTCTGCTCCAGCACCCAGCACCTAGCCCCCTTCTCAGCTCCTCTGCCTTCTCTCCTGGCCGCCGCAGCCCACCTCTGCCACTAACCAGCTCCAGGGGCCCCTCACCTCCCAGAGCGACGAGCTGGCCAGGAGTTTGCTTAGCTGCGCAACCTGGCCCACGGCCCTCTCCCGCTCAGCTGCCCGCTGAGACGCTGTGAAAGGCAGCAGGACCTGGCAGGAGAAAAGCTGCTGGTCAGCCCGCCAACGTGACAGCTGCTCCCACAGTGGCAGCTCTGCCCAGCGCCTGGCAGGCTTTGCAGTGGCCGTCAAGGCAGCCTGTCAAGTGGCGCAAAGCCCCAAACAGGGCTCCTGCCCCAAGGGTCCCCGGCTGGCTGTGCCTGCCCAGGGACGCAGCTGCATCCCATGCCCATGGCAGCCTCTGCTCCTTGGCCTGCCCTCCTCCAAAAACCACCCCATGGCCCCTGGGCAGGAGCACAGGGCTCTGGGGCAGCCAGCCGCTGGGGCCTGCAGTGAGGGCTCCGGATCTGGGCCGTTGGGAAGCCCAAATTACAAAGCTCCAGGCCTGGGCCCCCCTTGCAGGCCAGGCGGGGCCCTGCGCTGCTCTGCCCTGCTCAGATCTGGGGAGGACGCAGCAGGCCAGGGAGGCGCTGGAGCAGCAGTGCCGCCCGCCAGGTGCTGGGGGCCTGGCAAGGAGAGTCCAAGTCCTGCCTCTGCTTTGGCGCCAAGGGAGGTTTGGGGGGTGGCTGGCAGGCAGGGGCCGTGGGCAAGGCTCTGCCTGTGCATTGCACGAGGCTGGAGACATGGACTCTGAGAGCAGCCAGCAGACCCTGGGCTCCGCAAAGAGCGCGGGGGAGACCCCCTCTGCTCTCCGAGAGAGGCTGCCTGCCTGCAGCGTGCCTGGTGCTCTCCGTGGCTGGTGTGCATTCGAGGCGTCCCTTCCCCTCGGGGCGAGGGGCAGCCCCGCGAGAGCCCCGCTCTTTGCCGGTGCCGCACCTGCAAGATGCGCTGCAGCTCCAGCAGGCTCCCTGCGTGGGCACTGAATACCAGCTCCTGCAGCATGCTGTGCAGAGCCTCCAGAACCTGCAATGAGGACAGAGGCTGTGGCAGTGCTCCAGCAGTGCCTCCGACCCACAGGACACTGCCTTGATCGCCTCCTGCCGGGGCTGCCAGGGACACCGCGCTGCCCTGCAGCACCCAGGCAGAGGCCTCGAGGCAGGAGAGGGGCCGCAGGTGGAGCAGCCCGTGGCCACTGCCCCAGGCCCAACACTGGGGCAGGCCAAGAAGGGCTGAGGGAGGGAAAACAAAGACAAGGATCTTGCCCTGCCTTGCCTGGCACGGCCACCTCTCAGCACAGGGCAAGCTGCGACAAGCACGCAAGCATCAGCGGCTCTCCAGAGCTCCGCCAGGCAGCACTTACCTGGGCATAGAGAAGAGCCTCCGTGCTCTCCATGTCCTCCCTTGGAGGGAAGGAGAAGATGCTGGAGACGCAGGCGTGGAGGAGGCTGTTGGTGTGGCTGTCCTCCAGCACTGGCCTCACTTTGCTGCCGGGAGAGAGGAGCACCCATTGGACACAGGGCTGGCAGCACAGCCCTGCTGCCCCAGCAATGGGGAGGCATCTGTTGCGGAGGGCGAGTTCAGAGCGGCCCTGGGAGCGGTGGGGGAGCCCTGTGGGCAGCCTCCTCCTCCTGCAGGGACACTGGCCCAGGGAGAGAGACCAGTGCTGGCCAGGGGAGAAGCATGCCCTCTCCTCCTGCTGCCTCCCGCTTGCGGGGGGAAAAGGCTGCAACACCCTGCGGAGCCCCAGGGACCGCTCCCTCTGCCTTCCTGTCTGCCCCGGGGTTGGGCCCAGAGCAGGGCAGAGCAGAGGCCCAGCACATAGCACCATCGCACTCCGCCCAGCGTGGGGCATGCCTTCGAGCCAGGCCCAGCGCGGTTGGCACTGAGCTAGGGGGAAGTTGGGGCTAAGCCAAGGCATGGGGCAGGTACCTCATGGCGGTGATGGCGAGCAGGGCTTGCTGCCGCACTGCTATGCCCTGCGCGTCGCGGGGCTCCTCTTCCAACAGCACCTGGGCAGCACAACCAGCATGGCCCATGGCCACTGCCAGCACCCAGCCAGGGGTCTGCTGGGTGGCCAGAGCCCCTGGGCCCCCATCCCACCACTGGCACCCAGCGCAGCCCCTCGCTGCAGAGCTCCCAGCTCACAGGGCATCCCAGCGGCCCCCAAATCCCTCCGCAGGAGAGCTCTGTGTCCACAAGGGCCTGCCCCAGCCCTCTGCGTGCCCAGGGGCCCCAGCCCTGCTCTCACTGGGCTCTCAGGGCCGTGCTGCTCTTGCCCCCTCCTACCGACGGCCTCACCTTGATCTCCTCTGCCAGGGCAGCTTTGCTGCACAGGTCGGACCCGTCTCCCCCCAGGGCCTCGGTGCCCGCACCTTTGCAGAGGCTACAGATGGAGGCCAGAAACTGCAGCTTCTGGGCCTCTTCCTGAAGGCAAGGGACGAGAGAGCCAAGCGGGGAGCGTGAGAGGGGTGAGGCATGGCCTGCAGGGCCAGAGCAGTGGAGGGGGGCCGTGAGGTGGTGGGCGTTGGTGGGGAGCAGCTGTGCACAGCCAGCAGCCCTGCAGCAGCTGCAGAGCAGGCAGCAGCCACGGAGGGACCCGGCCAGGAGATGCCCGGCGGGGCCCAGCTGGCAATATCTGCAGGTACCTTCTCGGTGGCCCTGAGAAAGGCCTGGATGTGCTGCCGGGCTTCCTGCTCCTCTTGCTGCCAAGTCAGGTCGCTGGCGGCAGAGAAACCTGGCTCTGATAAACACAGAGAGTAGGGAGAGCTGCTGGAGCTGGGAGCAGGCATTAGAGAGCGGGGGAAGAGCTGTGGCCGCTGCCCCGCCCCGGGCCTGCTCCCACGTTCCCAGCAAGGCCCGGGTCGGGGGCTGGCACGGGGCCTTGCTGCCCCATTTGCCCCGTTCTTGTCAGGGCCAGGAGGTGGCCAGCACACGGGGTGCGATGCTGGAGCCCAGCGAGGGAGGGCAAAGCCGCGGGCGGCTGTGCTGAGATGAGCAAGTGGCTGGCAGCCAGGCAGGACAGGCCCCAGGCCCCAGGCCCCCGGCCGCAGGCCCCAGACCCCAGGCCCCAGCACGGCTGGCCCTTGCTGCCTGAGCTGCCTCTGCCAGCCTGTCCCTGGGAGCAGGAGCTGGAGGCCCCTCTGCTCCACTCGCTCCCTGGGCATGCTGTGCCGGGGCTGGCTCCGGAGCCCAGCGCCGGGCCCACCATGGCTCCAGGTGCCTGGGAAGGCCAGCTCCAGCGTGCCGGGGAGACGGGCACCCGGTGCGGAGCCCGGTGCGCTCAGAGCCGCCAGCTCTGCCAGCCCAGTGGGCTCCACTCACCCAGCCCCTGTGCCTGGGGCTCTCTGAGGCGGTCCAGCTGGTGCTGAGAGCTGCCCCAGCCAGGGGCTTGGGGCTGCTCCCAGGCCACCCTGGGGGTGCTGGGCGGTCTCCTCGCCATCCTGTGGGGAGGAGGAAAGATACTGTGAGGTGGGCATGCGGGAGCCTGCGGTTTGGCCTGGCCCCATGGCAACGCTGCCGGCGTGGGGAGGCCGCAGGGCTGCGGGAGCCAGCAGCGGGTCATGGGGGGAAAGCCATGGGCCACGGTGTTTCCAGAAGCAGTAAGTGCCCGGGAAAAGGGGGCTGGCTGCAGCCTGGAAAGACGGCCAACATCCAACTGGACTTGGCAGCAGATGGCACTGGAGAAGTCGGAGCGTGTGGCTGCGATGTCCCCAAGCGACAACCTTGGCTCTGACCAAGGGCCCGCGGCAGCCGAGGGCTCGCCTTGTGCCACGGCCCCAGCAGAGCCGCACAGCCCCGTCCCTCTCACCTGGCTCAGGAGCCGAGGAGGCGGCAGGAAAGAGCAGAGCTCCTCACGGCTGCCTGGAGGCGGCAGGGAAAGACTTGGCCTGAGCTCGGGGTGCTCCTCAGCGAGATCCTGCTGCTCAGGCCCTAGGCCTGTTCCCGTCCCCCGGGACAATGAGGGGCTGAGGCTGTGCCCGCACCTGGCAGCGTGTCACAATGGGCCCTGCCCGGGGGCTGGTGCCAGGAAGGGCAGCTGGCCCCTGGGAGGGGCCCGCGGGGATCGCCCACTGAGGGGAACACCTCATTATCCCCACCTCCCAACAGGAATCAATGGGCTTCACAGCAACCACATGTTCTCCAAGGCAGAGAAGAAAAGCACAGCAAGAAAACCCCTGGGAGGCCAGAGCAAAGCCGGCCCTCCACACATGGGCTCCCAAAGAGGGAGGGTGGTTAGCACGGTTGTGAGCTGCGACATGCTGCTCTCCCACGTTCTCGCTCGGGGCCTTTATTAGAGAGGAGGTAAGCCTAGAACAGCGAGGGGAAGATGCAGGCTGAGTGACACAGGACGTGTGGAGAGAAAAGGGCCAAATCATCCTGGAGGCAGACGATCCTCCCTTCCTTGAGCGTCCCCGTCCTCCTCCGTGTCGCCTCTGGGCTCTGAGGGATGGCAAGTGAGGGCAGAAGGGATGGCAAGTTACCAGCAGCAAGCGGGCTGGGTGTCCCTCAGAGCAAAGAGGCAGCGACCTCTCAGGGCCAGGGTCACGGCCTTGTGCCGAGGGCTTTCCACTGCTGGAAAGCAGGAAGTATCTGTGGTCCTCTGCCCAGCCTGCAGGATCTCTGCAGCCACCACAAGCGTTGCTGTTGTCTTTGCTCGGTCATACGGGTGTAGTCTCACCAACAGCCACAGAGGTGGCCCTCCTCACCTCACCAAGGTGAGGTAGCCCAGCAGCTACAGCAGGAGCACCTGCAGCCCTGCCTGAGCTCTGAGCGCTACAGAAGCGGCTCTGTTCGCCAGGCTCCCCGTTTCCCAGCAGGTGCTTGGAGTGCAGCTCCTCCCGCAGCCACAGAAGCCAAGGAGCCCAGGCCACAGCTCTTGCAAACAGCCAGCACGCGCTCCCAAAAGTCAGCCAGAAAGAGCCCCGCTCTCTCTCCTCCCTTTCTCCAAGCTCCCGCTCCAGGCTTCTGGCGATCTTTTCAGCCCAGCGTGTTCAGCTTCTCTTTTCCCCTGCACACCTGAGCTGCGCGTTTCCTCCCAGAGCTGCGAGCGCAGCCGGGCAGGCAACCTTGCCAGGCACTTCAGTCCTAGCCCAGTTTGCGGGCACCCAAAAGCGGCAGGCATCTCCGCCACTCCAGACAAGTGTAGCCTGTGCACTGCAGTGCGCTGAGCAGCAGGCCACAAAGGTTGCCAGCAGCACGCACAGCGCCCGCAAAGGGGCAAACCTGAGTGACCCGGCCTTGGTAGCAGAACCCAAATGTGGAGCAAATGAGCTCCTGTGTGGCTCCCTCGTGGCGACCCGCACAGGCCCTCCATCCCACACCCACAGCTAGGGGCCAGCAGAGCAGCAGCAGCAGAGCAGCTGCGCGGCTTCTGGGCCACTGGTGGAAATGAGCTGGGAGGGATGTGGCAGGTCCTTGCGCATCGTCGCGCATGGCAGGGTGCCCAAGGGGGCGTGCAGCCAAGGCGGGCAGGAGCTGGGCCCCTTCCGGCAAGCGGGGCCACAAGCGACACCACCGGAGTGACGCAGGCACGCGTCACCTGCCTGCGCTGGACCCCTCTGGCACTCGAGCCGAGCCTGCCAACCACACCGACGTGTTCCTGCCCCGGAAGTCCTGGGCCAGTCATGCGAGCATTCAGAACAAGCCTCCGTGGGGGAACGGGCATGGCATGAACGGGGAAATGACGAGGCAGCAATGCAGGAAACAAAAACACAGGCCGTCTCATTAGCGGGGATGTTCTGCATTGGAGATGAGCTTGTCAGGGGACGGCCACCTCTGCAAAGCGGGCCTCTGCGCCTGAGGCAGTGCAGGACCAGGAGAAAAGGCAGCCCGAGTCCTCCCTCTCTCACCCACTTCTCCCGCAGCCTCCTCCTTGGCAAGCAGGCGAGTCTGAAGCCCTTTTGCCTCCAAGGGAAGGTCTTGCTCAGAGAGCAGCTGGGGCTTGGCTGAGGTGGCTTGTGGGTTAGAGGCTAGGCAGGAGCCTTCTTGGGCCTGCTTGCTCTTTGCAGGCCCTTGGCAGCACGAGGCAAAGGCGGCCGTGTGCCTGTGCCCTGCACGGCCTCCAGCTCCCGGCCCGCCAGGCGCCTTGGCTCCCTCGTGGCAGGGTGCCGGGCTGCTTCTCACACAACCCCCTGCTCTGCTTCCTCCCTGCCCTCCCTCCCAGGTGCCCCTCCAGCCACCAGGCATGTCCTGCTACGACCAGTGCCTGCCACGCCGGCCCTGTGGCCCCACTCCGCTGGCCAACAGCTGCCACGAGCCCTGGCTCACGCAGTGCCAGAACTCCACCGCTGTCATCCAGCCCTCTGCCGTGGTGCTGAGCCTGCCCGGCCCATCCTCAGCTCCTGCCCGCAAAACACCGTCGTGGCATCCTCCACCTCCACTGCTCTTGGCAGCATCCTCAGCTGCCACGGAGTCCCCATCACCTCCGCGTGCTGTGACCTCTCCAGCATCTCTAGGCGCTACTGTGGCACAACGTGCCCCCCCTGCTAAGGCCGCTGCCAACACGCCCGGATAAGCCACCCCTCCTACCCAACCCCGCCCCGGCCCCCAGCCCCCGGCCCCCGGCCCCCACCGCAACTCAGACCACCAAAGCGGACGCACAACGCAGCTTCGGGCCGTTGCTGGCAGAACAACCTGACCAGCCTTGCCTCCTCCTGCAACGGCTGGCTGGAAAGGGCCAGCCTGGGCTCCCTGAAAACATGGCCAATGCCCAGCTTGCCCTTCTTCCACTCTTTTCCTTCTCCCCCTTGCCTGTGTTGCCTTCTGCTGCCCTGGGCCCTGCTCTGCACCCCCGCAAAGCCTGGCTGGGGGCAACTTCTGGCTGCTCTTCTGCTGAGAGGCAGGCCACTGGCACCCTGCGGCAACCCTAGTGTGGTCCCGCTGAGAGGGGGCAGCCTCTCAGCTGCCCTCAGCTGCCAGTGATCCGTGGCAATTTCTTGTTACACCTCTAGCCTCAGCTGAAGGGAGAGATTACAGCGCTTGCGCTCCCCAAGCATCCATGCTCTGCTGGCTGCAGAGGAGCAACTCCTGAGGCAACGCTGGGCTCAGGTGAGCGCTCAGGCACGCGAGGCCCCCCCCCGTGGACCAGGCAAGAGTGCCTTCACGAGCCTCCTGCCCATGTTTCAGGGCACAGCCCCCTTCTGCAGCCTCATCCCGCCCAGCGTCATCGCTCCGGGCACTGGCCACCTTCTTGCCATGCCCAGAGACCAAGGCCTCACCTCTTCCCCCACCGACACCTGCAGCCCTGGCACTGGCAGGAGTTGCCTGGCCCCAAGCAGCTGCAGCTCCTCACGCTGCCCATGTGCCCCAGCAGCTCCCTCTCTCTCTACTTGTCCCCCGGGGCAGTCCCAGGGCCTGAGCACCAGTACTGCCCTGGGAACACATGCTGGCACAAGGCAGTCACCACCCCAAACATAGGGCACACGCTGCAGTCTCCCCACCTGGCACCACGCAGCCCCGGGGAGCCCTGAGGCCTGCTGAGAGGCAGAAAAACCCAAAGCACATCTACGATGCCTGGAAGTCTTTCCCAGAGGAGCCTGTCCTTCACCTCATCGCACAGCACGGCCTGCACCCTTACCCCATGGGGCAGCAGAAGGTGGCCTGCGCACGCCGGCTGGTGCAGGGGTATTGGACAGGCAGCTCTGCCGGCACCGACGATGCAGGGCCGGGTGGCACAGAGCTGCTGGGGCACATCCTGGGCCTTTGCATGGCCCATTTCTCTCGCTTGCCTTTGTCGCGCCAAAAGAAAAGACACCTGCACTCATGGGGGAAAAGGGCTGCTCTTTGCTGGGAGCACAACTACGAGGTGAACTTGTAGCACGAGGCCAGCGAGGGGAGGTGCCAGAGGGCGAGCAGTTATGCTGCAGGCAGGGGCAGGTGCCAGGAATGCCCCCGGCTGCCTGGCACACTCAGGTGTCTTCGGCGTGCAGAGCACGGAGCATTTGGGAGCGTTCTTGGAGCTGTGCTAAAACAGAGTCGTCTCCCGGGGGAGGCCTCCACCTCTCCCACAGTCTCCGCAGCCTGCAGCATAGCGGCTGGCATCGGCCTCCTGACGGCTCCCGTGTTTGCACGGCATCCAGGATCAGGACGGTCTGAGCAGCCAGGCAGCGGATCGAGGGCCTGCCGTCCTCTAGCACCTCTTGGAGGACTGAGACAGACAGAAACAGAGCAGACATCAAGGCCAGGGAGCTGCAGAGAGCCCCAGCCTGCCCTGCCCTGCCCACAGGGCTGCCCCCACCCCTGCTCTTGTTTGGGCCAAGCGGGAGCAGGGGCATCCGCTGGAAATCACTGCTCACAAAGGCCCAAACTCCCCCACAGTACCCCACAATGTCTGCCTTCCACGCGGGGAGACAGAGCGCTCCTCGCCTGAGGCAGGCCAGGCAAGGCGAGCACAGCTCCCAGCTCTTTCCTCACCCCGCTCCAGCCCCGCATGACCCAGCGCTGCCCTCACTCACAAGTGCGGATGGCGGCGACTTTCTCTGCGCTCCTGTTCCTCATGTGCTGCGCGGCGAGCCCTAGGCACACACGGCCCATCACACCTCGTGGCCCCAGCAGCACAGCTCCCATCCAGCCCTGCCACTCTGGCCACGCGCCCTCCTCCCCTTGGGCAGGGCTGGGCCCGCCGTGGTCCCTGAGGCGCAGCACCCATGCAGGGCCTGGGGGGCTGAATGAGGCTCCCACCAGCCCCCAACATCGCCAGCCCTGCCTCGGCGGCCATCACTCCCAGCGCGACCAAGGAACTCTGGGACAGAGAGGGGTCCCGCGCGTTGTGGCTCACCTATGAACCTCACGGCCAACTCCCGCAAGGCCGCCTGCGGGCTCTCCAGGTACGGCAGGCTCTGGCAGAGGTACTTTTCTGCCCTGCTCCTGTCCTGCCCCAGCTGGAGAGAGCACAAGGCCACACGGTTGAGGCAGACCCTCGCCGGGCAGCCCAGCCGCTGCCTCCTGCCAGGGCCAGCCTCCCCCTTCCTCCCCTCCCAGGACACTCAGCGCCCCCTGACAGGAGCCGTGGGATGCTAAGCTTCAGGGGCAGCAGAGGGCAAAGGGTGGCCTGGCGGCGCTGAGAACCTCCGCACCCTGCTGCCAAGGCCCAGCCAGGCCTGGAGCCCCCGCAGCATCCTGGGGCTCCGTGCGGGCAAAGGGCACCGCTCCCGCGCCCCTCTGGGCCTGGGGGTCGGCGGAAAGGGAGCGTGCGTGCAGCTCCAGCCTGCGGGCTTGGGAGGTGGGGCTGCAGCAGTGCGGGAAGGGCACAGGCACCCCACGCATGGGCCTCTGGCCTCCTCCAGCTGGCTCCCAGGGGCTCTGCGGTTGTCCTTACCAGGCACTCGCCAATCCTCCAGGTCTGCAGCGTCTGCGTCAGGTACCAGAGCTGGTTCCACCTGAGGAACTGTGCTGCTCCCAGGAGGGTTTCCTGCGAGGCCTGCAGAGGAGCAGTGCTGAGGGGAGACATGGCCTGCGGCGGGCCAGGGGAACCAGTGCCCTGCCTCCCCTGCCTGTGCCCGCAGAGCTGTCCCTGGCCCCTGACAGCCTGCGCTCTCTCTGCCTCAGCAGGCAGAGGTGGCCATGGGCACCAGCACGCGGGGCAGCAGAGACAGCAGCTCACCCACAGGCTGCCACTGTCACCCTCCCTGCATCCCTGGGCAGGGCAGAAATGCACACCTGAGCCACACTGGGGGCCTGGTCACTCAGGTGGAAGAAGAGCAGGAGAAGGCTCCTCTGCACATGCTTCTTCAGGCACCGCTTGTATTTGCCCACCACAGTCTCCATGAGGGCTTTGAAGAGGCGCAGGGCATGCTTGCGCACCCGGCTGGACTCCTGGTGGGAGGCAGGCAGGGGGAAGGGCAGGACCTCATTCCCCCAGGAGCTGGGGGGGGGCTGCAGCCAGGTCACACGGGCCCCAGCACCAGGCAAGGCAGCACAGCGCATTGCCAGCCCGTGCCACGGCCCCGCAGTGCGGAGCTTCTCTAAGCCTGGTCGCGCTCACACCAGGCAGCAGCCAGCTAGGCAGGAGAGCAGCTACCGCAGGCCATGCAGGGAGGAGGAGGCAAGGCTGCCCTGCGCATCCGCTCCTGGCCACTGAGGCCCTGCGGCAGGCTTTGCCGGCACGGCTCGGCAAGCGGCAAGCGGCAAGCGGCAAGCGGCAAGCGGCAAGCGGCAGGCACCGGCTGAGCAGGCACCGGCTGGGCTCTCAGAGCAAGCGTTGGCCTGTGCCTGCTGTGTGCAGGGGTTGGGCTGAGCACACAGCAGCCAGGTCCCAGGGTGGGGACCCTGACCTCCCCAGGGGCTCAACTGGCAAGGGAGAAGCTGTGGGGCGGTGGAGGCCAGCAGACAGCCCCCGGGGAGCACCGAGGGGCCCGGGTGGAGGAGGTCCTGCCAGAGGGCTGCGCTCGCAGGGCTGGACGGAGGCCACGTTGGCATTGCAGAGTGGCCACGTGCAGGGCGCCGGCTCCCACACCAGACGTGCATACGTACATCATCCAAGAGCGGCAGGAGCTTCTCCGCCAGCTGCAGAGCCACGGGGCCGGCCCGCTCCCTCTCCATGTGGCACAGCACGTTGCCCAGGATGCACAGGGCCTTCACGTTGACCTCCCGGTCGGCATCGTGCAGGCGCTCCATCACCTCTGGCAGCAGGCCCTGCAGTTTTCTGGCCTGCAGGAAACCCCCAACTTCCTTGTGGCCAAGCCATGGAAAAGGCCTTGGCACAAAGGCTTGCAGCAACAAAGGCCAAGCCTTTGGCGTTACCCACCGCCCCCTGCCTAGCCGCAGGCTGTCGACACGGCTTTGCCCTGCTGCCCCTGCTCACCATGTCAGGGCTCTCCGAGAGCACAAGGAGGCCTCGCAGCACCAGCCCGCGCATGACCAGGCGCCCAGTCCTCAGGTGCCTTTCGAAGAGGTGCAGCACACGCTCGTCCACGGCGGTGGAAAACTCAGAGCAGTTCAGCAGCTGAAACGCGCACAGCAGAGTGAGAGCCTGGCAGCGCTGGCAGGACTGGCCGCAGCGGACAGCCGCTGAGCGCTCTGCTCAGCCAGCCCTGGCCAAGGCCCCAGAGGCAGGCAGCGTGCAGCCAGCAGCCAGCAGGCACTGTGCAGGGCCCACAGGGCACCACGGCACACGGCACAGCTTCCCTCGCTACTCCTCCCGCCTCTGGCCCAGCTGCAGCCCCTCGGCCTCCTGCCTTGGAGAAGCTGAATGCAGAGCTCTGGCATGGAGGGTGCATGAAATGCAGGAGCTTGGGAGTGTCAGCCCAGCAGAAAGGGCCTCTCTGTGGGAAGGGGCCAAGCCGGGCCGTATGCAGAGGAGGGCCGGCACCTCCCCAGCTTCCCCGCCTCCTGTCCTGCTCCTTCCTGCCGCTGCCAGAGCGGAGTGGTTCCCGGCACGTCAGGGAAGCCCTGCGCGCCCTCAGGCCCACCTCAGTCAAGAAGGCCATGGAGGGGATTTCCCGCTGTGCATCCCTCGTGCTGAGAACCCGGAGCAGGTGGTGGAAGATCCAGTGGCACTCCTTTGTGGCGGTGGTCCTCAGCTGCCTGGCAGGGGGGAGAAGAGCCTGTGGGCCCTGAGGCCAGGCAGGCAAACCTGGGCCGGGCCTGCCACGCCATGTCTAGCCATTCTGGCAGGGACCAGCACACGCAGAGCAAGTGCGCGGCTGTACTCTGCCCCAGCAGCCAGAGGCATTTGCGCGTGGACGGGCGGGCTTTCCTCACCGCACCGCTCCAGGAGGAAGGCTGTGTCTGACTCTGTTGCGTGCATCTTGGCAGTTGGCCGGCAAAATGCCCTTCCTCCTCTGCAGCCATGTCCTTCCCACACATCCCTCCCACTTTGGACTCCCATGGCCGGGGCTCTTCCCAGGTGCCTCTGGCCATGCTGCGCCCTTCCCGCTCTTTGGCCACACAGCTCGTGAGCAGGCTTGCAGGGGCCTGCGGTCGCCCTGCATGCGGACAGGCAGACAGGGCTCTTACCTGGCCAGCAAAGTGATGCCTTGGTGGTGGCTCTCTGCGCAGACAAGCATGTCCCATCCGCCCTTCCTCTGCAGGACGCCAACCTGATCCCCATAGCCTGCCCAGTGCAGCAGGGCTTGCAGGGCCTGCAGAGCGGACCTGCAGGCAGAGCAAGGCACCGGTCATGCACAAAGCCCTGCTCCTGGCTCCGGAGCAGGGGGAGAGATGGGGGACTCAGAAGCCGCACCTGGCGCGGCTGCTTATGGGGCTGCATTTGTCCTCCTCGACACCTGGCTCGAAGAAGGCCTCGGCGTCCTGCAGCGCAGCCTCCGTGGCAAACGAGATTTGGAAGAGCAGAGCCACGCAGAGCATGGGGAACAAGGCCTTCCCCTGCTGCAAGGTGGGCTGCAGGAGGATCTCGCGCAGGGCCCTGGTTGCCTGCAGAAACACCCACGAGACGGCTGTCACTGCGGACATCTGCCAGGGGCACCGCTCGAGGAGCCCTTGCGGGGAGGCAGAGCGCGGCTCCGGCACTGTGGGCAGCCAAGGCAAAGGCAGATGGGCGGGGTGGGGGGGGGGCGGGGCACGCGCAGGCTGCCTGGTCTGGGGCAAGTGGCAGCGGGTCTCTGGGCCCTGCCCAGGGCACTAGGAGCCTTTGTGGCTGAGAGCGAGGGTGGTGCCAGCACAGCTCAGGGATGCGGCAGGCTGTCCTGGGCTGCCTAACCCAAGCCTTGTACGTTGCTCAGGCCACAACTGCCTCTGCCCCGCTCTGCCCCAGCCGCAGGCCCTGCCCCAGCCGCAGGCCCTGCTGCTGCTCTGGCTTTCCAGCCTGCTCAGTGAAGCAGGCGGATGCAGGAAGAGGGAGGAGAGGCAGCCTGCGGGCAGGGGCAGGCTGCGTGCGTGTGCACTGAAGGGCCCAAGCAGCGCTGGGCAGTCATGTGTGGCTCACACAGCAGATGCAAGATGCTGGACAGGGCCCCACTGGCCGTGTGGCAGGGGCACTGTGTGTGGGGGGCCCAGGGGAGGGCATGGGTTGGGGGTGGACTGGGAGGGTGGCCAGGGAGGGTGGCGGGCACCCGGCCTCTTGCCCCAGAGAGGGGAGCGCAGCCCTGGGGGGGAGCGACGTCTTATGCAGGAACTCACAGCCAGGGGCACGACGTGAGGTTCGTCGCTGACAAAGCAGACGCGCCTGCCCTGGCCCCTTCCCTGCAGCACAAAGAGCAGCTCCAGCAGGACCTTCTCGGCCGTCGCGGGCTGGGAGACCATCTCTCGCCACATGTCCGCGGCAACACTGCGGGCCCCGAGCGCTCGGTCAGTGGGGCCCCCCGAGCCGTAGCACTGGGGCCTGGGCTGTCCGTCAGCCCTGCCCTGCCCGCTCCCCCTCTCCAGGAGCCCAAAGAGCCCTGGGCGGGCAGGCAGGAGATGGTTGAGCCCACCGCCCTGTGTGCACGGTGGGAGCACAGCAGCTGGTCTGCCCCTCAGGGTGTCCTGCAACTCTGCCTGGCTTCAGCAGCCGCAGGCTCTCGGGGCCCTTCTGCCCAGGTGCTATTAGCCCTCAAGGCTGGCGGCCCCGTACCTGTCGCAAGGCACAGAGGCTGCCAGCAGGCTCCTCACTGCCTTGTCAGGGTAGAGGCAGGTCAGCTGGAGAAGGGTGCCAAGCAGGACGTGCCGGGCCCACTGATCGCTGATGTGCAGCAGGTTCTCATAGATGCAGCTCACGACGCGGGACACCTGGAGGGGGTATGGCTGAGAGCGGGGCTGCTGCAGGATGGCCGCAGTTTCTTCCGCTGCCTTGGCTGTCTGTTTCCCTTCCCATCCCGCTTGGCTGCACTCCAATGGAGTCAGAGCCAGGCAGCCCTGGATTTGCGGAGGAACAACCCCCACCCGCCGCCCAGAGCCCAGAGCCCGGAGGCCAGGGCACGCCAGCCGCAGCATGCTTACGTGCTGCAGCCGGGAGGCAGAGTGTCTCATGGCCAGAGCCAGCATGCGGGCAGCCGCCGTGGTGTCGTAGGCGCTGGAGTCTCTCATGCCCTCGATGGCCGTGAGGAGGACCTCGGTCATCTCGGAGGGGGAGAGGTATTTCCCAAAGATCTGGGGGAGGAAGGAGGGGAGGGAAGACACAGTGCCCTGAGCGCCGCCCCGGGGCTGCTTGTTTGCGGCGGGAGAAGAGCTCTGCAGAGCGAGACGTGGGGCAGAGCTGGGAGAGTGGCAGCAAGAGAGCGGGGAGCAGGGGCCCTGCCAGGCTGGCCGATGGCCTCGGGGACGATGTGGCCAGAGGGCCTTTGCGGTGAGGCAGATAGTGGGAGTCCCGGTGCCCCTGTGCTGGCCCTGCTGTGCCCTGAGAGGAGCCTCTTGCCTGCCCAGGCACAGTGGGAGCCCCCTGCGTGGGGCCTGTGAGGCTCTTGCAGCCAGCCACACTGATCACTGGCTGCTGGGCTCTGACCAAGCCCTCTGCCTGCCCGGGGCCATGTGGCCCAGCAAGGGAGGAGCTCCTTACCATGGTGGCGTCGCTGGCGCTCTTGGACCAGGAGAGCCAGAAGGTCTCGGCTTCCCAGTCCCCCTGGAGCCGAGGATGCTCTGCACTGTCCTCTGAAGGCTTCCCACCTGGGCAGGAGGGAAAACACAGCAGCGCAGTCAGTGGGGAAGATGGAGAGAATGCGATGGCAGCCTGAAGGCATCAGGCAGAAACCTGGCTGCCAGAGGAAAAGGCAGCCCTTTGCCTGTGGCCCGGGCTGAGGCAGCACGGCGGCTTACCTGTGCCCATGTCTCAGGGGTTTCTGCTCCTTCCTCTGGCTGAGGAGAGCAGCCGAGGTGACGGGGAGGGGGGGAGGGGATCTCGCCTGCCCTTGCTGGCGTGTGGGTGTGTGGCAGGGCCCAGCCCGCTCTGGCTTCTCTTACTCTCTCGCTGCAGGAGGAAGCTGCCGAGGTGGCAAAGAGCGTCGGCAGCCCCACGCCTGGTGTCCTCGTCCTCATCGTTGCAGCACAGTCTGAGACGTGCCACCAGCTGCCCCAGCATCTGGAAATGCTCCGTCCCCAAGGCAGCAGGGCTGGCGCACGCTCCTCCGCTGGGGCCGCAGCCCTGGGGAGGGAGGAAGGGCTGGTAGCAGGGCTGACGGGAGCCACTGGTGCCAAAGCCCTGAACCCAGGCATGGGCCCCGTGCTGGTGCCCGAGGGAGCCAGAGCGCAGGAGGCGTCTGCCCAAGCCAGAGCGCAGGAGGCGTCTGCCCAGCCCTGCTCCAACTGCTGCCAATTAGCTGCAGCGCTGCGGGTCCCAGCCTGCCCACCCCTGCACCCTGCCAGCTCTTCTGCCCAGGCGAGGGGCAACGGCCCCTGCTGCCGAGCAGCCCCGACCCAGCAGCCAGCAGCCGTGGCACGGCCAGGAGCAGGCAGCCTCCCTGCACAGCCCTTGGAAGGCAATGGGACTTAATGTAGGCGGAGGAGTAAAAGACAACTGTCGCCAGGAAGGGCAGCCTCCCGGGCAGCCCCCGTGGTCCTCCCCTCCTCTCCTCTGCTGCTTCTGCTGCCTTGCCTTGCTCCGCAGCCCACAGCCTGGGCTCCTCTGCTCCAGCACCCAGCACCTAGCCCCCTTCTCAGCTCCTCTGCCTTCTCTCCTGGCCGCCGCAGCCCACCTCTGCCACTAACCAGCTCCAGGGGCCCCTCACCTCCCAGAGCGACGAGCTGGCCAGGAGTTTGCTTAGCTGCGCAACCTGGCCCACGGCCCTCTCCCGCTCAGCTGCCCGCTGAGACGCTGTGAAAGGCAGCAGGACCTGGCAGGAGAAAAGCTGCTGGTCAGCCCGCCAACGTGACAGCTGCTCCCACAGTGGCAGCTCTGCCCAGCGCCTGGCAGGCTTTGCAGTGGCCGTCAAGGCAGCCTGTCAAGTGGCGCAAAGCCCCAAACAGGGCTCCTGCCCCAAGGGTCCCCGGCTGGCTGTGCCTGCCCAGGGACGCAGCTGCATCCCATGCCCATGGCAGCCTCTGCTCCTTGGCCTGCCCTCCTCCAAAAACCACCCCATGGCCCCTGGGCAGGAGCACAGGGCTCTGGGGCAGCCAGCCGCTGGGGCCTGCAGTGAGGGCTCCGGATCTGGGCCGTTGGGAAGCCCAAATTACAAAGCTCCAGGCCTGGGCCCCCCTTGCAGGCCAGGCGGGGCCCTGCGCTGCTCTGCCCTGCTCAGATCTGGGGAGGACGCAGCAGGCCAGGGAGGCGCTGGAGCAGCAGTGCCGCCCGCCAGGTGCTGGGGGCCTGGCAAGGAGAGTCCAAGTCCTGCCTCTGCTTTGGCGCCAAGGGAGGTTTGGGGGGTGGCTGGCAGGCAGGGGCCGTGGGCAAGGCTCTGCCTGTGCATTGCACGAGGCTGGAGACATGGACTCTGAGAGCAGCCAGCAGACCCTGGGCTCCGCAAAGAGCGCGGGGGAGACCCCCTCTGCTCTCCGAGAGAGGCTGCCTGCCTGCAGCGTGCCTGGTGCTCTCCGTGGCTGGTGTGCATTCGAGGCGTCCCTTCCCCTCGGGGCGAGGGGCAGCCCCGCGAGAGCCCCGCTCTTTGCCGGTGCCGCACCTGCAAGATGCGCTGCAGCTCCAGCAGGCTCCCTGCGTGGGCACTGAATACCAGCTCCTGCAGCATGCTGTGCAGAGCCTCCAGAACCTGCAATGAGGACAGAGGCTGTGGCAGTGCTCCAGCAGTGCCTCCGACCCACAGGACACTGCCTTGATCGCCTCCTGCCGGGGCTGCCAGGGACACCGCGCTGCCCTGCAGCACCCAGGCAGAGGCCTCGAGGCAGGAGAGGGGCCGCAGGTGGAGCAGCCCGTGGCCACTGCCCCAGGCCCAACACTGGGGCAGGCCAAGAAGGGCTGAGGGAGGGAAAACAAAGACAAGGATCTTGCCCTGCCTTGCCTGGCACGGCCACCTCTCAGCACAGGGCAAGCTGCGACAAGCACGCAAGCATCAGCGGCTCTCCAGAGCTCCGCCAGGCAGCACTTACCTGGGCATAGAGAAGAGCCTCCGTGCTCTCCATGTCCTCCCTTGGAGGGAAGGAGAAGATGCTGGAGACGCAGGCGTGGAGGAGGCTGTTGGTGTGGCTGTCCTCCAGCACTGGCCTCACTTTGCTGCCGGGAGAGAGGAGCACCCATTGGACACAGGGCTGGCAGCACAGCCCTGCTGCCCCAGCAATGGGGAGGCATCTGTTGCGGAGGGCGAGTTCAGAGCGGCCCTGGGAGCGGTGGGGGAGCCCTGTGGGCAGCCTCCTCCTCCTGCAGGGACACTGGCCCAGGGAGAGAGACCAGTGCTGGCCAGGGGAGAAGCATGCCCTCTCCTCCTGCTGCCTCCCGCTTGCGGGGGGAAAAGGCTGCAACACCCTGCGGAGCCCCAGGGACCGCTCCCTCTGCCTTCCTGTCTGCCCCGGGGTTGGGCCCAGAGCAGGGCAGAGCAGAGGCCCAGCACATAGCACCATCGCACTCCGCCCAGCGTGGGGCATGCCTTCGAGCCAGGCCCAGCGCGGTTGGCACTGAGCTAGGGGGAAGTTGGGGCTAAGCCAAGGCATGGGGCAGGTACCTCATGGCGGTGATGGCGAGCAGGGCTTGCTGCCGCACTGCTATGCCCTGCGCGTCGCGGGGCTCCTCTTCCAACAGCACCTGGGCAGCACAACCAGCATGGCCCATGGCCACTGCCAGCACCCAGCCAGGGGTCTGCTGGGTGGCCAGAGCCCCTGGGCCCCCATCCCACCACTGGCACCCAGTGCAGCCCCTCGCTGCAGAGCTCCCAGCTCACAGGGCATCCCAGCGGCCCCCAAATCCCTCCGCAGGAGAGCTCTGTGTCCACAAGGGCCTGCCCCAGCCCTCTGCGTGCCCAGGGGCCCCAGCCCTGCTCTCACTGGGCTCTCAGGGCCGTGCTGCTCTTGCCCCCTCCTACCGACGGCCTCACCTTGATCTCCTCTGCCAGGGCAGCTTTGCTGCACAGGTCGGACCCGTCTCCCCCCAGGGCCTCGGTGCCCGCACCTTTGCAGAGGCTACAGATGGAGGCCAGAAACTGCAGCTTCTGGGCCTCTTCCTGAAGGCAAGGGACGAGAGAGCCAAGCGGGGAGCGTGAGAGGGGTGAGGCATGGCCTGCAGGGCCAGAGCAGTGGAGGGGGGCCGTGAGGTGGTGGGCGTTGGTGGGGAGCAGCTGTGCACAGCCAGCAGCCCTGCAGCAGCTGCAGAGCAGGCAGCAGCCACGGAGGGACCCGGCCAGGAGATGCCCGGCGGGGCCCAGCTGGCAATATCTGCAGGTACCTTCTCGGTGGCCCTGAGAAAGGCCTGGATGTGCTGCCGGGCTTCCTGCTCCTCTTGCTGCCAAGTCAGGTCGCTGGCGGCAGAGAAACCTGGCTCTGATAAACACAGAGAGTAGGGAGAGCTGCTGGAGCTGGGAGCAGGCATTAGAGAGCGGGGGAAGAGCTGTGGCCGCTGCCCCGCCCCGGGCCTGCTCCCACGTTCCCAGCAAGGCCCGGGTCGGGGGCTGGCACGGGGCCTTGCTGCCCCATTTGCCCCGTTCTTGTCAGGGCCAGGAGGTGGCCAGCACACGGGGTGCGATGCTGGAGCCCAGCGAGGGAGGGCAAAGCCGCGGGCGGCTGTGCTGAGATGAGCAAGTGGCTGGCAGCCAGGCAGGACAGGCCCCAGGCCCCAGGCCCCCGGCCGCAGGCCCCAGACCCCAGGCCCCAGCACGGCTGGCCCTTGCTGCCTGAGCTGCCTCTGCCAGCCTGTCCCTGGGAGCAGGAGCTGGAGGCCCCTCTGCTCCACTCGCTCCCTGGGCATGCTGTGCCGGGGCTGGCTCCGGAGCCCAGCGCCGGGCCCACCATGGCTCCAGGTGCCTGGGAAGGCCAGCTCCAGCGTGCCGGGGAGACGGGCACCCGGTGCGGAGCCCGGTGCGCTCAGAGCCGCCAGCTCTGCCAGCCCAGTGGGCTCCACTCACCCAGCCCCTGTGCCTGGGGCTCTCTGAGGCGGTCCAGCTGGTGCTGAGAGCTGCCCCAGCCAGGGGCTTGGGGCTGCTCCCAGGCCACCCTGGGGGTGCTGGGCGGTCTCCTCGCCATCCTGTGGGGAGGAGGAAAGATACTGTGAGGTGGGCATGCGGGAGCCTGCGGTTTGGCCTGGCCCCATGGCAACGCTGCCGGCGTGGGGAGGCCGCAGGGCTGCGGGAGCCAGCAGCGGGTCATGGGGGGAAAGCCATGGGCCACGGTGTTTCCAGAAGCAGTAAGTGCCCGGGAAAAGGGGGCTGGCTGCAGCCTGGAAAGACGGCCAACATCCAACTGGACTTGGCAGCAGATGGCACTGGAGAAGTCGGAGCGTGTGGCTGCGATGTCCCCAAGCGACAACCTTGGCTCTGACCAAGGGCCCGCGGCAGCCGAGGGCTCGCCTTGTGCCACGGCCCCAGCAGAGCCGCACAGCCCCGTCCCTCTCACCTGGCTCAGGAGCCGAGGAGGCGGCAGGAAAGAGCAGAGCTCCTCACGGCTGCCTGGAGGCGGCAGGGAAAGACTTGGCCTGAGCTCGGGGTGCTCCTCAGCGAGATCCTGCTGCTCAGGCCCTAGGCCTGTTCCCGTCCCCCGGGACAATGAGGGGCTGAGGCTGTGCCCGCACCTGGCAGCGTGTCACAATGGGCCCTGCCCGGGGGCTGGTGCCAGGAAGGGCAGCTGGCCCCTGGGAGGGGCCCGCGGGGATCGCCCACTGAGGGGAACACCTCATTATCCCCACCTCCCAACAGGAATCAATGGGCTTCACAGCAACCACATGTTCTCCAAGGCAGAGAAGAAAAGCACAGCAAGAAAACCCCTGGGAGGCCAGAGCAAAGCCGGCCCTCCACACATGGGCTCCCAAAGAGGGAGGGTGGTTAGCACGGTTGTGAGCTGCGACATGCTGCTCTCCCACGTTCTCGCTCGGGGCCTTTATTAGAGAGGAGGTAAGCCTAGAACAGCGAGGGGAAGATGCAGGCTGAGTGACACAGGACGTGTGGAGAGAAAAGGGCCAAATCATCCTGGAGGCAGACGATCCTCCCTTCCTTGAGCGTCCCCGTCCTCCTCCGTGTCGCCTCTGGGCTCTGAGGGATGGCAAGTGAGGGCAGAAGGGATGGCAAGTTACCAGCAGCAAGCGGGCTGGGTGTCCCTCAGAGCAAAGAGGCAGCGACCTCTCAGGGCCAGGGTCACGGCCTTGTGCCGAGGGCTTTCCACTGCTGGAAAGCAGGAAGTATCTGTGGTCCTCTGCCCAGCCTGCAGGATCTCTGCAGCCACCACAAGCGTTGCTGTTGTCTTTGCTCGGTCATACGGGTGTAGTCTCACCAACAGCCACAGAGGTGGCCCTCCTCACCTCACCAAGGTGAGGTAGCCCAGCAGCTACAGCAGGAGCACCTGCAGCCCTGCCTGAGCTCTGAGCGCTACAGAAGCGGCTCTGTTCGCCAGGCTCCCCGTTTCCCAGCAGGTGCTTGGAGTGCAGCTCCTCCCGCAGCCACAGAAGCCAAGGAGCCCAGGCCACAGCTCTTGCAAACAGCCAGCACGCGCTCCCAAAAGTCAGCCAGAAAGAGCCCCGCTCTCTCTCCTCCCTTTCTCCAAGCTCCCGCTCCAGGCTTCTGGCGATCTTTTCAGCCCAGCGTGTTCAGCTTCTCTTTTCCCCTGCACACCTGAGCTGCGCGTTTCCTCCCAGAGCTGCGAGCGCAGCCGGGCAGGCAACCTTGCCAGGCACTTCAGTCCTAGCCCAGTTTGCGGGCACCCAAAAGCGGCAGGCATCTCCGCCACTCCAGACAAGTGTAGCCTGTGCACTGCAGTGCGCTGAGCAGCAGGCCACAAAGGTTGCCAGCAGCACGCACAGCGCCCGCAAAGGGGCAAACCTGAGTGACCCGGCCTTGGTAGCAGAACCCAAATGTGGAGCAAATGAGCTCCTGTGTGGCTCCCTCGTGGCGACCCGCACAGGCCCTCCATCCCACACCCACAGCTAGGGGCCAGCAGAGCAGCAGCAGCAGAGCAGCTGCGCGGCTTCTGGGCCACTGGTGGAAATGAGCTGGGAGGGATGTGGCAGGTCCTTGCGCATCGTCGCGCATGGCAGGGTGCCCAAGGGGGCGTGCAGCCAAGGCGGGCAGGAGCTGGGCCCCTTCCGGCAAGCGGGGCCACAAGCGACACCACCGGAGTGACGCAGGCACGCGTCACCTGCCTGCGCTGGACCCCTCTGGCACTCGAGCCGAGCCTGCCAACCACACCGACGTGTTCCTGCCCCGGAAGTCCTGGGCCAGTCATGCGAGCATTCAGAACAAGCCTCCGTGGGGGAACGGGCATGGCATGAACGGGGAAATGACGAGGCAGCAATGCAGGAAACAAAAACACAGGCCGTCTCATTAGCGGGGATGTTCTGCATTGGAGATGAGCTTGTCAGGGGACGGCCACCTCTGCAAAGCGGGCCTCTGCGCCTGAGGCAGTGCAGGACCAGGAGAAAAGGCAGCCCGAGTCCTCCCTCTCTCACCCACTTCTCCCGCAGCCTCCTCCTTGGCAAGCAGGCGAGTCTGAAGCCCTTTTGCCTCCAAGGGAAGGTCTTGCTCAGAGAGCAGCTGGGGCTTGGCTGAGGTGGCTTGTGGGTTAGAGGCTAGGCAGGAGCCTTCTTGGGCCTGCTTGCTCTTTGCAGGCCCTTGGCAGCACGAGGCAAAGGCGGCCGTGTGCCTGTGCCCTGCACGGCCTCCAGCTCCCGGCCCGCCAGGCGCCTTGGCTCCCTCGTGGCAGGGTGCCGGGCTGCTCCTCACACAACCCCCTGCTCTGCTTCCTCCCTGCCCTCCCTCCCAGGTGCCCCTCCAGCCACCAGGCATGTCCTGCTACGACCAGTGCCTGCCACGCCGGCCCTGTGGCCCCACTCCGCTGGCCAACAGCTGCCACGAGCCCTGGCTCACGCAGTGCCAGAACTCCACCGCTGTCATCCAGCCCTCTGCCGTGGTGCTGAGCCTGCCCGGCCCATCCTCAGCTCCTGCCCGCAAAACACCGTCGTGGCATCCTCCACCTCCACTGCTCTTGGCAGCATCCTCAGCTGCCACGGAGTCCCCATCACCTCCGCGTGCTGTGACCTCTCCAGCATCTCTAGGCGCTACTGTGGCACAACGTGCCCCCCCTGCTAAGGCCGCTGCCAACACGCCCGGATAAGCCACCCCTCCTACCCAACCCCGCCCCGGCCCCCAGCCCCCGGCCCCCGGCCCCCACCGCAACTCAGACCACCAAAGCGGACGCACAACGCAGCTTCGGGCCGTTGCTGGCAGAACAACCTGACCAGCCTTGCCTCCTCCTGCAACGGCTGGCTGGAAAGGGCCAGCCTGGGCTCCCTGAAAACATGGCCAATGCCCAGCTTGCCCTTCTTCCACTCTTTTCCTTCTCCCCCTTGCCTGTGTTGCCTTCTGCTGCCCTGGGCCCTGCTCTGCACCCCCGCAAAGCCTGGCTGGGGGCAACTTCTGGCTGCTCTTCTGCTGAGAGGCAGGCCACTGGCACCCTGCGGCAACCCTAGTGTGGTCCCGCTGAGAGGGGGCAGCCTCTCAGCTGCCCTCAGCTGCCAGTGATCCGTGGCAATTTCTTGTTACACCTCTAGCCTCAGCTGAAGGGAGAGATTACAGCGCTTGCGCTCCCCAAGCATCCATGCTCTGCTGGCTGCAGAGGAGCAACTCCTGAGGCAACGCTGGGCTCAGGTGAGCGCTCAGGCACGCGAGGCCCCCCCCCGTGGACCAGGCAAGAGTGCCTTCACGAGCCTCCTGCCCATGTTTCAGGGCACAGCCCCCTTCTGCAGCCTCATCCCGCCCAGCGTCATCGCTCCGGGCACTGGCCACCTTCTTGCCATGCCCAGAGACCAAGGCCTCACCTCTTCCCCCACCGACACCTGCAGCCCTGGCACTGGCAGGAGTTGCCTGGCCCCAAGCAGCTGCAGCTCCTCACGCTGCCCATGTGCCCCAGCAGCTCCCTCTCTCTCTACTTGTCCCCCGGGGCAGTCCCAGGGCCTGAGCACCAGTACTGCCCTGGGAACACATGCTGGCACAAGGCAGTCACCACCCCAAACATAGGGCACACGCTGCAGTCTCCCCACCTGGCACCACGCAGCCCCGGGGAGCCCTGAGGCCTGCTGAGAGGCAGAAAAACCCAAAGCACATCTACGATGCCTGGAAGTCTTTCCCAGAGGAGCCTGTCCTTCACCTCATCGCACAGCACGGCCTGCACCCTTACCCCATGGGGCAGCAGAAGGTGGCCTGCGCACGCCGGCTGGTGCAGGGGTATTGGACAGGCAGCTCTGCCGGCACCGACGATGCAGGGCCGGGTGGCACAGAGCTGCTGGGGCACATCCTGGGCCTTTGCATGGCCCATTTCTCTCGCTTGCCTTTGTCGCGCCAAAAGAAAAGACACCTGCACTCATGGGGGAAAAGGGCTGCTCTTTGCTGGGAGCACAACTACGAGGTGAACTTGTAGCACGAGGCCAGCGAGGGGAGGTGCCAGAGGGCGAGCAGTTATGCTGCAGGCAGGGGCAGGTGCCAGGAATGCCCCCGGCTGCCTGGCACACTCAGGTGTCTTCGGCGTGCAGAGCACGGAGCATTTGGGAGCGTTCTTGGAGCTGTGCTAAAACAGAGTCGTCTCCCGGGGGAGGCCTCCACCTCTCCCACAGTCTCCGCAGCCTGCAGCATAGCGGCTGGCATCGGCCTCCTGACGGCTCCCGTGTTTGCACGGCATCCAGGATCAGGACGGTCTGAGCAGCCAGGCAGCGGATCGAGGGCCTGCCGTCCTCTAGCACCTCTTGGAGGACTGAGACAGACAGAAACAGAGCAGACATCAAGGCCAGGGAGCTGCAGAGAGCCCCAGCCTGCCCTGCCCTGCCCACAGGGCTGCCCCCACCCCTGCTCTTGTTTGGGCCAAGCGGGAGCAGGGGCATCCGCTGGAAATCACTGCTCACAAAGGCCCAAACTCCCCCACAGTACCCCACAATGTCTGCCTTCCACGCGGGGAGACAGAGCGCTCCTCGCCTGAGGCAGGCCAGGCAAGGCGAGCACAGCTCCCAGCTCTTTCCTCACCCCGCTCCAGCCCCGCATGACCCAGCGCTGCCCTCACTCACAAGTGCGGATGGCGGCGACTTTCTCTGCGCTCCTGTTCCTCATGTGCTGCGCGGCGAGCCCTAGGCACACACGGCCCATCACACCTCGTGGCCCCAGCAGCACAGCTCCCATCCAGCCCTGCCACTCTGGCCACGCGCCCTCCTCCCCTTGGGCAGGGCTGGGCCCGCCGTGGTCCCTGAGGCGCAGCACCCATGCAGGGCCTGGGGGGCTGAATGAGGCTCCCACCAGCCCCCAACATCGCCAGCCCTGCCTCGGCGGCCATCACTCCCAGCGCGACCAAGGAACTCTGGGACAGAGAGGGGTCCCGCGCGTTGTGGCTCACCTATGAACCTCACGGCCAACTCCCGCAAGGCCGCCTGCGGGCTCTCCAGGTACGGCAGGCTCTGGCAGAGGTACTTTTCTGCCCTGCTCCTGTCCTGCCCCAGCTGGAGAGAGCACAAGGCCACACGGTTGAGGCAGACCCTCGCCGGGCAGCCCAGCCGCTGCCTCCTGCCAGGGCCAGCCTCCCCCTTCCTCCCCTCCCAGGACACTCAGCGCCCCCTGACAGGAGCCGTGGGATGCTAAGCTTCAGGGGCAGCAGAGGGCAAAGGGTGGCCTGGCGGCGCTGAGAACCTCCGCACCCTGCTGCCAAGGCCCAGCCAGGCCTGGAGCCCCCGCAGCATCCTGGGGCTCCGTGCGGGCAAAGGGCACCGCTCCCGCGCCCCTCTGGGCCTGGGGGTCGGCGGAAAGGGAGCGTGCGTGCAGCTCCAGCCTGCGGGCTTGGGAGGTGGGGCTGCAGCAGTGCGGGAAGGGCACAGGCACCCCACGCATGGGCCTCTGGCCTCCTCCAGCTGGCTCCCAGGGGCTCTGCGGTTGTCCTTACCAGGCACTCGCCAATCCTCCAGGTCTGCAGCGTCTGCGTCAGGTACCAGAGCTGGTTCCACCTGAGGAACTGTGCTGCTCCCAGGAGGGTTTCCTGCGAGGCCTGCAGAGGAGCAGTGCTGAGGGGAGACATGGCCTGCGGCGGGCCAGGGGAACCAGTGCCCTGCCTCCCCTGCCTGTGCCCGCAGAGCTGTCCCTGGCCCCTGACAGCCTGCGCTCTCTCTGCCTCAGCAGGCAGAGGTGGCCATGGGCACCAGCACGCGGGGCAGCAGAGACAGCAGCTCACCCACAGGCTGCCACTGTCACCCTCCCTGCATCCCTGGGCAGGGCAGAAATGCACACCTGAGCCACACTGGGGGCCTGGTCACTCAGGTGGAAGAAGAGCAGGAGAAGGCTCCTCTGCACATGCTTCTTCAGGCACCGCTTGTATTTGCCCACCACAGTCTCCATGAGGGCTTTGAAGAGGCGCAGGGCATGCTTGCGCACCCGGCTGGACTCCTGGTGGGAGGCAGGCAGGGGGAAGGGCAGGACCTCATTCCCCCAGGAGATGGGGGGGGGCTGCAGCCAGGTCACACGGGCCCCAGCACCAGGCAAGGCAGCACAGCGCATTGCCAGCCCGTGCCACGGCCCCGCAGTGCGGAGCTTCTCTAAGCCTGGTCGCGCTCACACCAGGCAGCAGCCAGCTAGGCAGGAGAGCAGCTACCGCAGGCCATGCAGGGAGGAGGAGGCAAGGCTGCCCTGCGCATCCGCTCCTGGCCACTGAGGCCCTGCGGCAGGCTTTGCCGGCACGGCTCGGCAAGCGGCAAGCGGCAAGCGGCAAGCGGCAAGCGGCAGGCACCGGCTGAGCGGGCACCGGCTGGGCTCTCAGAGCAAGCGTTGGCCTGTGCCTGCTGTGTGCAGGGGTTGGGCTGAGCACACAGCAGCCAGGTCCCAGGGTGGGGACCCTGACCTCCCCAGGGGCTCAACTGGCAAGGGAGAAGCTGTGGGGCGGTGGAGGCCAGCAGACAGCCCCCGGGGAGCACCGAGGGGCCCGGGTGGAGGAGGTCCTGCCAGAGGGCTGCGCTCGCAGGGCTGGACGGAGGCCACGTTGGCATTGCAGAGTGGCCACGTGCAGGGCGCCGGCTCCCACACCAGACGTGCATACGTACATCATCCAAGAGCGGCAGGAGCTTCTCCGCCAGCTGCAGAGCCACGGGGCCGGCCCGCTCCCTCTCCATGTGGCACAGCACGTTGCCCAGGATGCACAGGGCCTTCACGTTGACCTCCCGGTCGGCATCGTGCAGGCGCTCCATCACCTCTGGCAGCAGGCCCTGCAGTTTTCTGGCCTGCAGGAAACCCCCAACTTCCTTGTGGCCAAGCCATGGAAAAGGCCTTGGCACAAAGGCTTGCAGCAACAAAGGCCAAGCCTTTGGCGTTACCCACCGCCCCCTGCCTAGCCGCAGGCTGTCGACACGGCTTTGCCCTGCTGCCCCTGCTCACCATGTCAGGGCTCTCCGAGAGCACAAGGAGGCCTCGCAGCACCAGCCCGCGCATGACCAGGCGCCCAGTCCTCAGGTGCCTTTCGAAGAGGTGCAGCACACGCTCGTCCACGGCGGTGGAAAACTCAGAGCAGTTCAGCAGCTGAAACGCGCACAGCAGAGTGAGAGCCTGGCAGCGCTGGCAGGACTGGCCGCAGCGGACAGCCGCTGAGCGCTCTGCTCAGCCAGCCCTGGCCAAGGCCCCAGAGGCAGGCAGCGTGCAGCCAGCAGCCAGCAGGCACTGTGCAGGGCCCACAGGGCACCACGGCACACGGCACAGCTTCCCTCGCTACTCCTCCCGCCTCTGGCCCAGCTGCAGCCCCTCGGCCTCCTGCCTTGGAGAAGCTGAATGCAGAGCTCTGGCATGGAGGGTGCATGAAATGCAGGAGCTTGGGAGTGTCAGCCCAGCAGAAAGGGCCGCTCTGTGGGAAGGGGCCAAGCCGGGCCGTATGCAGAGGAGGGCCGGCACCTCCCCAGCTTCCCCGCCTCCTGTCCTGTTCCTTCCTGCCGCTGCCAGAGCGGAGTGGTTCCCGGCACGTCAGGGAAGCCCTGCGCGCCCTCAGGCCCACCTCAGTCAAGAAGGCCATGGAGGGGATTTCCCGCTGTGCATCCCTCGTGCTGAGAACCCGGAGCAGGTGGTGGAAGATCCAGTGGCACTCCTTTGTGGCGGTGGTCCTCAGCTGCCTGGCAGGGGGGAGAAGAGCCTGTGGGCCCTGAGGCCAGGCAGGCAAACCTGGGCCGGGCCTGCCACGCCATGTCTAGCCATTCTGGCAGGGACCAGCACACGCAGAGCAAGTGCGCGGCTGTACTCTGCCCCAGCAGCCAGAGGCATTTGCGCGTGGACGGGCGGGCTTTCCTCACCGCACCGCTCCAGGAGGAAGCCTGTGTCTGACTCTGTTGCGTGCATCTTGGCAGTTGGCCGGCAAAATGCCCTTCCTCCTCTGCAGCCATGTCCTTCCCACACATCCCTCCCACTTTGGACTCCCATGGCCGGGGCTCTTCCCAGGTGCCTCTGGCCATGCTGCGCCCTTCCCGCTCTTTGGCCACACAGCTCGTGAGCAGGCTTGCAGGGGCCTGCGGTCGCCCTGCATGCGGACAGGCAGACAGGGCTCTTACCTGGCCAGCAAAGTGATGCCTTGGTGGTGGCTCTCTGCGCAGACAAGCATGTCCCATCCGCCCTTCCTCTGCAGGACGCCAACCTGATCCCCATAGCCTGCCCAGTGCAGCAGGGCTTGCAGGGCCTGCAGAGCGGACCTGCAGGCAGAGCAAGGCACCGGTCATGCACAAAGCCCTGCTCCTGGCTCCGGAGCAGGGGGAGAGATGGGGGACTCAGAAGCCGCACCTGGCGCGGCTGCTTATGGGGCTGCATTTGTCCTCCTCGACACCTGGCTCGAAGAAGGCCTCGGCGTCCTGCAGCGCAGCCTCCGTGGCAAACGAGATTTGGAAGAGCAGAGCCACGCAGAGCATGGGGAACAAGGCCTTCCCCTGCTGCAAGGTGGGCTGCAGGAGGATCTCGCGCAGGGCCCTGGTTGCCTGCAGAAACACCCACGAGACGGCTGTCACTGCGGACATCTGCCAGGGGCACCGCTCGAGGAGCCCTTGCGGGGAGGCAGAGCGCGGCTCCGGCACTGTGGGCAGCCAAGGCAAAGGCAGATGGGCGGGGTGGAGGGTGGGGGCGGGGCACGCGCAGGCTGCCTGGTCTGGGGCAAGTGGCAGCGGGTCTCTGGGCCCTGCCCAGGGCACTAGGAGCCTTTGTGGCTGAGAGCGAGGGTGGTGCCAGCACAGCTCAGGGATGCGGCAGGCTGTCCTGGGCTGCCTAACCCAAGCCTTGTACGTTGCTCAGGCCACAACTGCCTCTGCCCCGCTCTGCCCCAGCCGCAGGCCCTGCCCCAGCCGCAGGCCCTGCTGCTGCTCTGGCTTTCCAGCCTGCTCAGTGAAGCAGGCGGATGCAGGAAGAGGGAGGAGAGGCAGCCTGCGGGCAGGGGCAGGCTGCGTGCGTGTGCACTGAAGGGCCCAAGCAGCGCTGGGCAGTCATGTGTGGCTCACACAGCAGATGCAAGATGCTGGACAGGGCCCCACTGGCCGTGTGGCAGGGGCACTGTGTGTGGGGGGCCCAGGGGAGGGCATGGGTTGGGGGTGGACTGGGAGGGTGGCCAGGGAGGGTGGCGGGCACCCGGCCTCTTGCCCCAGAGAGGGGAGCGCAGCCCTGGGGGGGAGCGACGTCTTATGCAGGAACTCACAGCCAGGGGCACGACGTGAGGTTCGTCGCTGACAAAGCAGACGCGCCTGCCCTGGCCCCTTCCCTGCAGCACAAAGAGCAGCTCCAGCAGGACCTTCTCGGCCGTCGCGGGCTGGGAGACCATCTCTCGCCACATGTCCGCGGCAACACTGCGGGCCCCGAGCGCTCGGTCAGTGGGGCCCCCCGAGCCGTAGCACTGGGGCCTGGGCTGTCCGTCAGCCCTGCCCTGCCCGCTCCCCCTCTCCAGGAGCCCAAAGAGCCCTGGGCGGGCAGGCAGGAGATGGTTGAGCCCACCGCCCTGTGTGCACGGTGGGAGCACAGCAGCTGGTCTGCCCCTCAGGGTGTCCTGCAGCTCTGCCTGGCTTCAGCAGCCGCAGGCTCTCGGGGCCCTTCTGCCCAGGTGCTATTAGCCCTCAAGGCTGGCGGCCCCGTACCTGTCGCAAGGCACAGAGGCTGCCAGCAGGCTCCTCACTGCCTTGTCAGGGTAGAGGCAGGTCAGCTGGAGAAGGGTGCCAAGCAGGACGTGCCGGGCCCACTGATCGCTGATGTGCAGCAGGTTCTCATAGATGCAGCTCACGACGCGGGACACCTGGAGGGGGTATGGCTGAGAGCGGGGCTGCTGCAGGATGGCCGCAGTTTCTTCCGCTGCCTTGGCTGTCTGTTTCCCTTCCCATCCCGCTTGGCTGCACTCCAATGGAGTCAGAGCCAGGCAGCCCTGGATTTGCGGAGGAACAACCCCCACCCGCCGCCCAGAGCCCAGAGCCCGGAGGCCAGGGCACGCCAGCCGCAGCATGCTTACGTGCTGCAGCCGGGAGGCAGAGTGTCTCATGGCCAGAGCCAGCATGCGGGCAGCCGCCGTGGTGTCGTAGGCGCTGGAGTCTCTCATGCCCTCGATGGCCGTGAGGAGGACCTCGGTCATCTCGGAGGGGGAGAGGTATTTCCCAAAGATCTGGGGGAGGAAGGAGGGGAGGGAAGACACAGTGCCCTGAGCGCCGCCCCGGGGCTGCTTGTTTGCGGCGGGAGAAGAGCTCTGCAGAGCGAGACGTGGGGCAGAGCTGGGAGAGTGGCAGCAAGAGAGCGGGGAGCAGGGGCCCTGCCAGGCTGGCCGATGGCCTCGGGGACGATGTGGCCAGAGGGCCTTTGCGGTGAGGCAGATAGTGGGAGTCCCGGTGCCCCTGTGCTGGCCCTGCTGTGCCCTGAGAGGAGCCTCTTGCCTGCCCAGGCACAGTGGGAGCCCCCTGCGTGGGGCCTGTGAGGCTCTTGCAGCCAGCCACACTGATCACTGGCTGCTGGGCTCTGACCAAGCCCTCTGCCTGCCCGGGGCCATGTGGCCCAGCAAGGGAGGAGCTCCTTACCATGGTGGCGTCGCTGGCGCTCTTGGACCAGGAGAGCCAGAAGGTCTCGGCTTCCCAGTCCCCCTGGAGCCGAGGATGCTCTGCACTGTCCTCTGAAGGCTTCCCACCTGGGCAGGAGGGAAAACACAGCAGCGCAGTCAGTGGGGAAGATGGAGAGAATGCGATGGCAGCCTGAAGGCATCAGGCAGAAACCTGGCTGCCAGAGGAAAAGGCAGCCCTTTGCCTGTGGCCCGGGCTGAGGCAGCACGGCGGCTTACCTGTGCCCATGTCTCAGGGGTTTCTGCTCCTTCCTCTGGCTGAGGAGAGCAGCCGAGGTGACGGGGAGGGGGGGAGGGGATCTCGCCTGCCCTTGCTGGCGTGTGGGTGTGTGGCAGGGCCCAGCCCGCTCTGGCTTCTCTTACTCTCTCGCTGCAGGAGGAAGCTGCCGAGGTGGCAAAGAGCGTCGGCAGCCCCACGCCTGGTGTCCTCGTCCTCATCGTTGCAGCACAGTCTGAGACGTGCCACCAGCTGCCCCAGCATCTGGAAATGCTCCGTCCCCAAGGCAGCAGGGCTGGCGCACGCTCCTCCGCTGGGGCCGCAGCCCTGGGGAGGGAGGAAGGGCTGGTAGCAGGGCTGACGGGAGCCACTGGTGCCAAAGCCCTGAACCCAGGCATGGGCCCCGTGCTGGTGCCCGAGGGAGCCAGAGCGCAGGAGGCGTCTGCCCAAGCCAGAGCGCAGGAGGCGTCTGCCCAGCCCTGCTCCAACTGCTGCCAATTAGCTGCAGCGCTGCGGGTCCCAGCCTGCCCACCCCTGCACCCTGCCAGCTCTTCTGCCCAGGCGAGGGGCAACGGCCCCTGCTGCCGAGCAGCCCCGACCCAGCAGCCAGCAGCCGTGGCACGGCCAGGAGCAGGCAGCCTCCCTGCACAGCCCTTGGAAGGCAATGGGACTTAATGTAGGCGGAGGAGTAAAAGACAACTGTCGCCAGGAAGGGCAGCCTCCCGGGCAGCCCCCGTGGTCCTCCCCTCCTCTCCTCTGCTGCTTCTGCTGCCTTGCCTTGCTCCGCAGCCCACAGCCTGGGCTCCTCTGCTCCAGCACCCAGCACCTAGCCCCCTTCTCAGCTCCTCTGCCTTCTCTCCTGGCCGCCGCAGCCCACCTCTGCCACTAACCAGCTCCAGGGGCCCCTCACCTCCCAGAGCGACGAGCTGGCCAGGAGTTTGCTTAGCTGCGCAACCTGGCCCACGGCCCTCTCCCGCTCAGCTGCCCGCTGAGACGCTGTGAAAGGCAGCAGGACCTGGCAGGAGAAAAGCTGCTGGTCAGCCCGCCAACGTGACAGCTGCTCCCACAGTGGCAGCTCTGCCCAGCGCCTGGCAGGCTTTGCAGTGGCCGTCAAGGCAGCCTGTCAAGTGGCGCAAAGCCCCAAACAGGGCTCCTGCCCCAAGGGTCCCCGGCTGGCTGTGCCTGCCCAGGGACGCAGCTGCATCCCATGCCCATGGCAGCCTCTGCTCCTTGGCCTGCCCTCCTCCAAAAACCACCCCATGGCCCCTGGGCAGGAGCACAGGGCTCTGGGGCAGCCAGCCGCTGGGGCCTGCAGTGAGGGCTCCGGATCTGGGCCGTTGGGAAGCCCAAATTACAAAGCTCCAGGCCTGGGCCCCCCTTGCAGGCCAGGCGGGGCCCTGCGCTGCTCTGCCCTGCTCAGATCTGGGGAGGACGCAGCAGGCCAGGGAGGCGCTGGAGCAGCAGTGCCGCCCGCCAGGTGCTGGGGGCCTGGCAAGGAGAGTCCAAGTCCTGCCTCTGCTTTGGCGCCAAGGGAGGTTTGGGGGGTGGCTGGCAGGCAGGGGCCGTGGGCAAGGCTCTGCCTGTGCATTGCACGAGGCTGGAGACATGGACTCTGAGAGCAGCCAGCAGACCCTGGGCTCCGCAAAGAGCGCGGGGGAGACCCCCTCTGCTCTCCGAGAGAGGCTGCCTGCCTGCAGCGTGCCTGGTGCTCTCCGTGGCTGGTGTGCATTCGAGGCGTCCCTTCCCCTCGGGGCGAGGGGCAGCCCCGCGAGAGCCCCGCTCTTTGCCGGTGCCGCACCTGCAAGATGCGCTGCAGCTCCAGCAGGCTCCCTGCGTGGGCACTGAATACCAGCTCCTGCAGCATGCTGTGCAGAGCCTCCAGAACCTGCAATGAGGACAGAGGCTGTGGCAGTGCTCCAGCAGTGCCTCCGACCCACAGGACACTGCCTTGATCGCCTCCTGCCGGGGCTGCCAGGGACACCGCGCTGCCCTGCAGCACCCAGGCAGAGGCCTCGAGGCAGGAGAGGGGCCGCAGGTGGAGCAGCCCGTGGCCACTGCCCCAGGCCCAACACTGGGGCAGGCCAAGAAGGGCTGAGGGAGGGAAAACAAAGACAAGGATCTTGCCCTGCCTTGCCTGGCACGGCCACCTCTCAGCACAGGGCAAGCTGCGACAAGCACGCAAGCATCAGCGGCTCTCCAGAGCTCCGCCAGGCAGCACTTACCTGGGCATAGAGAAGAGCCTCCGTGCTCTCCATGTCCTCCCTTGGAGGGAAGGAGAAGATGCTGGAGACGCAGGCGTGGAGGAGGCTGTTGGTGTGGCTGTCCTCCAGCACTGGCCTCACTTTGCTGCCGGGAGAGAGGAGCACCCATTGGACACAGGGCTGGCAGCACAGCCCTGCTGCCCCAGCAATGGGGAGGCATCTGTTGCGGAGGGCGAGTTCAGAGCGGCCCTGGGAGCGGTGGGGGAGCCCTGTGGGCAGCCTCCTCCTCCTGCAGGGACACTGGCCCAGGGAGAGAGACCAGTGCTGGCCAGGGGAGAAGCATGCCCTCTCCTCCTGCTGCCTCCCGCTTGCGGGGGGGAAAGGCTGCAACACCCTGCGGAGCCCCAGGGACCGCTCCCTCTGCCTTCCTGTCTGCCCCGGGGTTGGGCCCAGAGCAGGGCAGAGCAGAGGCCCAGCACATAGCACCATCGCACTCCGCCCAGCGTGGGGCATGCCTTCGAGCCAGGCCCAGCGCGGTTGGCACTGAGCTAGGGGGAAGTTGGGGCTAAGCCAAGGCATGGGGCAGGTACCTCATGGCGGTGATGGCGAGCAGGGCTTGCTGCCGCACTGCTATGCCCTGCGCGTCGCGGGGCTCCTCTTCCAACAGCACCTGGGCAGCACAACCAGCATGGCCCATGGCCACTGCCAGCACCCAGCCAGGGGTCTGCTGGGTGGCCAGAGCCCCTGGGCCCCCATCCCACCACTGGCACCCAGTGCAGCCCCTCGCTGCAGAGCTCCCAGCTCACAGGGCATCCCAGCGGCCCCCAAATCCCTCCGCAGGAGAGCTCTGTGTCCACAAGGGCCTGCCCCAGCCCTCTGCGTGCCCAGGGGCCCCAGCCCTGCTCTCACTGGGCTCTCAGGGCCGTGCTGCTCTTGCCCCCTCCTACCGACGGCCTCACCTTGATCTCCTCTGCCAGGGCAGCTTTGCTGCACAGGTCGGACCCGTCTCCCCCCAGGGCCTCGGTGCCCGCACCTTTGCAGAGGCTACAGATGGAGGCCAGAAACTGCAGCTTCTGGGCCTCTTCCTGAAGGCAAGGGACGAGAGAGCCAAGCGGGGAGCGTGAGAGGGGTGAGGCATGGCCTGCAGGGCCAGAGCAGTGGAGGGGGGCCGTGAGGTGGTGGGCGTTGGTGGGGAGCAGCTGTGCACAGCCAGCAGCCCTGCAGCAGCTGCAGAGCAGGCAGCAGCCACGGAGGGACCCGGCCAGGAGATGCCCGGCGGGGCCCAGCTGGCAATATCTGCAGGTACCTTCTCGGTGGCCCTGAGAAAGGCCTGGATGTGCTGCCGGGCTTCCTGCTCCTCTTGCTGCCAAGTCAGGTCGCTGGCGGCAGAGAAACCTGGCTCTGATAAACACAGAGAGTAGGGAGAGCTGCTGGAGCTGGGAGCAGGCATTAGAGAGCGGGGGAAGAGCTGTGGCCGCTGCCCCGCCCCGGGCCTGCTCCCACGTTCCCAGCAAGGCCCGGGTCGGGGGCTGGCACGGGGCCTTGCTGCCCCATTTGCCCCGTTCTTGTCAGGGCCAGGAGGTGGCCAGCACACGGGGTGCGATGCTGGAGCCCAGCGAGGGAGGGCAAAGCCGCGGGCGGCTGTGCTGAGATGAGCAAGTGGCTGGCAGCCAGGCAGGACAGGCCCCAGGCCCCAGGCCCCCGGCCGCAGGCCCCAGACCCCAGGCCCCAGCACGGCTGGCCCTTGCTGCCTGAGCTGCCTCTGCCAGCCTGTCCCTGGGAGCAGGAGCTGGAGGCCCCTCTGCTCCACTCGCTCCCTGGGCATGCTGTGCCGGGGCTGGCTCCGGAGCCCAGCGCCGGGCCCACCATGGCTCCAGGTGCCTGGGAAGGCCAGCTCCAGCGTGCCGGGGAGACGGGCACCCGGTGCGGAGCCCGGTGCGCTCAGAGCCGCCAGCTCTGCCAGCCCAGTGGGCTCCACTCACCCAGCCCCTGTGCCTGGGGCTCTCTGAGGCGGTCCAGCTGGTGCTGAGAGCTGCCCCAGCCAGGGGCTTGGGGCTGCTCCCAGGCCACCCTGGGGGTGCTGGGCGGTCTCCTCGCCATCCTGTGGGGAGGAGGAAAGATACTGTGAGGTGGGCATGCGGGAGCCTGCGGTTTGGCCTGGCCCCATGGCAACGCTGCCGGCGTGGGGAGGCCGCAGGGCTGCGGGAGCCAGCAGCGGGTCATGGGGGGAAAGCCATGGGCCACGGTGTTTCCAGAAGCAGTAAGTGCCCGGGAAAAGGGGGCTGGCTGCAGCCTGGAAAGACGGCCAACATCCAACTGGACTTGGCAGCAGATGGCACTGGAGAAGTCGGAGCGTGTGGCTGCGATGTCCCCAAGCGACAACCTTGGCTCTGACCAAGGGCCCGCGGCAGCCGAGGGCTCGCCTTGTGCCACGGCCCCAGCAGAGCCGCACAGCCCCGTCCCTCTCACCTGGCTCAGGAGCCGAGGAGGCGGCAGGAAAGAGCAGAGCTCCTCACGGCTGCCTGGAGGCGGCAGGGAAAGACTTGGCCTGAGCTCGGGGTGCTCCTCAGCGAGATCCTGCTGCTCAGGCCCTAGGCCTGTTCCCGTCCCCCGGGACAATGAGGGGCTGAGGCTGTGCCCGCACCTGGCAGCGTGTCACAATGGGCCCTGCCCGGGGGCTGGTGCCAGGAAGGGCAGCTGGCCCCTGGGAGGGGCCCGCGGGGATCGCCCACTGAGGGGAACACCTCATTATCCCCACCTCCCAACAGGAATCAATGGGCTTCACAGCAACCACATGTTCTCCAAGGCAGAG